>NW_025746442.1:12500-92500 GCF_021184085.1 Oncorhynchus gorbuscha
TGGCTGAATGGACGGGGACAGTATATCTGGAGAGCCATGATTACGTAAGACAGAGTCCCTGATATCTTTCTGTACCCCAGGGGAAAATACTGTACCCTAACCGTAACCTTATTTCTAAGAGTTTAGGTTCACTAGACTGACCCTTCAGCCCTGCATCTACAGATGTTTTTTTAAACCCTGTTCTAGCTGTCTGTGTGACATGCGTCAAGTTACAATGCAAAACCATTGCTTCCTCTCTTCGTGGAATGTCAATGGTACAATTTTCCCAATGTTTTAATAGTTGTAGCTGGTATTTTCAAAGTAGGTTATATTACATATAAGTTGAAAGGTAATTCCATGATCTTTTAGAACTCCTGGTATGATGAGGGTTTTCTGGTTAAAGCGATTTATACAGGTAATTCTGATGTGTACCCTAGAGGTCAAAGGTAACATTTCTGTTGACCTGAACATTCCGAAAATGTGTCTGACGGTTAGCTGTGAATGTCAGCTTTCCAACGAAGAGGGAATACGTGATCAGTAACTTCTGACGGATAGCTGTGAATGTTAGCTTTCCAACGAAGAGGGAATACGTGATCAGTAACTTCTGATGGATAGCTGTGAATGTCAGCTTTCCAACGAAGAGGGAATACGTGATCAGTAACTTCTGACGGATAGCTGTGAATGTCAGCTTTCCAACGAAGAGGAATACGTGATTAGTAACTTCTGACGGATAGCTGTGAATGTCAGCTTTCCAACGAAGAGGAATACGTGATCAGTAACTTCTGACGGATAGCTGTGAATGTCAGCTTTCCAACGAAGAGGGAATACGTGATCAGTAACTTCTGACGGATAGCTGTGAATGTCAGCTTTCCAACGAAGAGGAATACGTGATCAGTAACTTCTGACGGATAGCTGTGAATGTCAGCTTTCCAACGAAGAGGGAATACGTGATCAGTAACTTCTGGTATGCTGGCATGGTTTGTCATAGGGTGAAATCCCGATGGGAAAAATGGATGGGATGGATGAATAAAAGAGTGATAACACAGAGAAAAGCTCCCATTGCTAAACTGCTGTCACACATTTTCAAACTTGAGGGAATTAGACCTTCAACAAAAATCTCAGAGACATCGTCACCCCAAGTGAGCCGGTCTGACCCCCCTGGCTCATGAACTAGAGCAGGGGGGTCAAACTCATTCCATGGAGGGCCTAGTGTCTGCAGGTTTTTGTCCTTTCAATTAAGACCTAGACAACCAGGTGTGGGGAGTTCATTAATAATTAGTGACCTTAATTCATCAATCAAGTACAAGGGAGGAGTGAACCTGCAGACACTCGGGCCCTCTGTGGAATGAGTTTGACACATGGACTAGAACCTTAATGAAACCTTTACTTCCCCCAGTGGTACCTTGACGTAAATACATTTGACCTAAGAGCAACAACAACAACAACATTTTTTAAACAAAAACTGTAGGGGCAGCACTTTAAACCAGAAATAAATGACAGATTGCACCTTTAATGGTTGACATCATTAAAACATATACACTACCATTCAAAAGTTTGGGGTCACTTAGAAATGTCCTTGTTTTTGAAAGAACAGCATATTTTATGTTAGTTAAAATAACATCAAATTGATCAGAAATACAGTGCAGACATTGTTAATGTTGTAAACGCCTAATCGAACCCACAAATGCTGATGCTCCAGATACTCAACTAGTCTAAAGAAGGCCAGTTTTATTGCTTCTTTAATCAGAACAACAGTTTTCAGCTGTGCTAACATAATTGCAAAAGGGATTTCTAATGATCAATTAGCCTTTTAAAATGATAAAATTATAAACTTGGCTAACACAACATGCCATTGGAACACAGGAGTGATGGTTGCTGATAATGGGTCTCTGTACCTCCTCTGTAGATGTTCCATTAAAAATCATCCATTCCCAGCTACAACAGTCATATACAACATTAACAATGTCTACACTGTATTTCTAATCAATTTGATGTTATTTTAATGGACAGACAAATGTGCTTTTCTTTCAAAAACAAGGACATTTCTAAGTGACCCCAAACATTTGAACGGTAGTATATATATTTTTTTTTTTAAGTAATGTAGTTCAGATAGTTTTCTTTCATATTTGCCAGGGCCATTATTTAGAGATTGTGACCGGAGCAAACAGAATGAACATATTGTCTTATGGACGGCTGTGGGATGGTCATATTTACCCATCATCATAATGCAGCAACTTGATGCACGGCTGTGGGATGGTCATATTTACCCATCATCATAATGCAGCAACTTGATGCACGGCTGTGGGATGGTCATATTTACCCATCATCATAATGCAGCAACTTGATGCACGGCTGTGGGATGGTCATATTTACCCATCATCATAATGCAGCAACTTGATGCACGGCTGTGGGATGGTCATATTTACCCATCATCATAATGCAGCAACTTGATGCACGGCTGTGGGATGGTCATATTTACCCATCATCATAATGCAGCAACTTGATGCACGGCTGTGGGATGGTCATATTTACCCATCATCATAATGCAGCAACTTGATGCACGGCTGTGGGATGGTCATATTTACCCATCATCATAATGCAGCAACTTGATGCACGGCTGTGGGATGGTCATATTTACCCATCATCATAATGCAGCAACTTGATGCACGGCTGTGGGATGGTCATATTTACCCATCATCATAATGCAGCAACTTGATGCACGGCTGTGGGATGGTCATATTTACCCATCATCATAATGCAGCAACTTGATGCACGGCTGTGGGATGGTCATATTTACCCATCATCATAATGCAGCAACTTGATGCACGGCTGTGGGATGGTCATATTTACCCATCATCATAATGCAGCAACTTGATGCACGGCTGTGGGATGGTCATATTTACCCATCATCATAATGCAGCAACTTGATGCACGGCTGTGGGATGGTCATATTTACCCATCATCATAATGCAGCAACTTGATGCACGGCTGTGGGATGGTCATATTTACCCATCATCATAATGCAGCAACTTGATGCACGGCTGTGGGATGGTCATATTTACCCATCATCATAATGCAGCAACTTGATGCACGGCTGTGGGATGGTCATATTTACCCATCATCATAATGCAGCAACTTGATGCACGGCTGTGGGATGGTCATATTTACCCATCATCATAATGCAGCAACTTGATGCACGGCTGTGGGATGGTCATATTTACCCATCATCATAATGCAGCAACTTGATGCACGGCTGTGGGATGGTCATATTTACCCATCATCATAATGCAGCAACTTGATGGACGGCTGTGGGATGGTCATATTTACCCATCATCATAATGCAGCAACTTGATGCACGGCTGTGGGATGGTCATATTTACCCATCATCATAATGCAGCAACTTGATGCACGGCTGTGGGATGGTCATATTTACCCATCATCATAATGCAGCAACTTGATGCACGGCTGTGGGATGGTCATATTTACCCATCATCATAATGCAGCAACTTGATGCACGGCTGTGGGATGGTCATATTTACCCATCATCATAATGCAGCAACTTGATGCACGGCTGTGGGATGGTCATATTTACCCATCATCATAATGCAGCAACTTGATGCACGGCTGTGGGATGGTCATATTTACCCATCATCATAATGCAGCAACTTGATGCACGGCTGTGGGATGGTCATATTTACCCATCATCATAATGCAGCAACTTGATGCACGGCTGTGGGATGGTCATATTTACCCATCATCATAATGCAGCAACTTGATGCACGGCTGTGGGATGGTCATATTTACCCATCATCATAATGCAGCAACTTGATGCACGGCTGTGGGATGGTCATATTTACCCATCATCATAATGCAGCAACTTGATGCACGGCTGTGGGATGGTCATATTTACCCATCATCATAATGCAGCAACTTGATGCACGGCTGTGGGATGGTCATATTTACCCATCATCATAATGCAGCAACTTGATGCACGGCTGTGGGATGGTCATATTTACCCATCATCATAATGCAGCAACTTGATGCACGGCTGTGGGATGGTCATATTTACCCATCATCATAATGCAGCAACTTGATGCACGGCTGTGGGATGGTCATATTTACCCATCATCATAATGCAGCAACTTGATGCACGGCTGTGGGATGGTCATATTTACCCATCATCATAATGCAGCAACTTGATGGACGGCTGTGGGATGGTCATATTTACCCATCATCATAATGCAGCAACTTGATGCACGGCTGTGGGATGGTCATATTTACCCATCATCATAATGCAGCAACTTGATGCACGGCTGTGGGATGGTCATATTTACCCATCATCATAATGCAGCAACTTGATGCACGGCTGTGGGATGGTCATATTTACCCATCATCATAATGCAGCAACTTGATGCACGGCTGTGGGATGGTCATATTTACCCATCATCATAATGCAGCAACTTGATGCACGGCTGTGGGATGGTCATATTTACCCATCATCATAATGCAGCAACTTGATGCACGGCTGTGGGATGGTCATATTTACCCATCATCATAATGCAGCAACTTGATGGACGGCTGTGGGATGGTCATATTTACCCATCATCATAATGCAGCAACTTGATGCACGGCTGTGGGATGGTCATATTTACCCATCATCATAATGCAGCAACTTGATGCACGGCTGTGGGATGGTCATATTTACCCATCATCATAATGCAGCAACTTGATGCACGGCTGTGGGATGGTCATATTTACCCATCATCATAATGCAGCAACTTGATGCACGGCTGTGGGATGGTCATATTTACCCATCATCATAATGCAGCAACTTGATGCACGGCTGTGGGATGGTCATATTTACCCATCATCATAATGCAGCAACTTGATGCACGGCTGTGGGATGGTCATATTTACCCATCATCATAATGCAGCAACTTGATGCACGGCTGTGGGATGGTCATATTTACCCATCATCATAATGCAGCAACTTGATGCACGGCTGTGGGATGGTCATATTTACCCATCATCATAATGCAGCAACTTGATGCACGGCTGTGGGATGGTCATATTTACCCATCATCATAATGCAGCAACTTGATGCACGGCTGTGGGATGGTCATATTTACCCATCATCATAATGCAGCAACTTGATGCACGGCTGTGGGATGGTCATATTTACCCATCATCATAATGCAGCAACTTGATGCACGGCTGTGGGATGGTCATATTTACCCATCATCATAATGCAGCAACTTGATGGACGGCTGTGGGATGGTCATATTTACCCATCATCATAATGCAGCAACTTGATGCACGGCTGTGGGATGGTCATATTTACCCATCATCATAATGCAGCAACTTGATGCACGGCTGTGGGATGGTCATATTTACCCATCATCATAATGCAGCAACTTGATGCACGGCTGTGGGATGGTCATATTTACCCATCATCATAATGCAGCAACTTGATGCACGGCTGTGGGATGGTCATATTTACCCATCATCATAATGCAGCAACTTGATGCACGGCTGTGGGATGGTCATATTTACCCATCATCATAATGCAGCAACTTGATGCACGGCTGTGGGATGGTCATATTTACCCATCATCATAATGCAGCAACTTGATGCACGGCTGTGGGATGGTCATATTTACCCATCATCATAATGCAGCAACTTGATGCACGGCTGTGGGATGGTCATATTTACCCATCATCATAATGCAGCAACTTGATGGCCACATCGAACCTCCACTTTATATGCCTGGCCTTGTGGATCTGTCCGAATCCCCCTCCACCAATCACTTCCCAGTCCTGCAGGCTGTCATTACTGATCAGGTCCAGTGCCGGGCTGCTGGGTAACGGCAGCGCCATCTTTCATTCAAAATATATTACAAAACATTGATGTCATATTTACCCATCATTAAATACCTCAACTCAGACTTATCAAAGTAGCATGAAGACATTTACAGGCAAGATATGGAGTTGACACAAAAAGTACATAACAGACTATCGCAACTCAGTTATTTGGCCAAATTAGTTTATATATATATATATATGCACTAAACAATGAAACTCTGTGTTGGGATTCGCATGTCAATAACCTGTGAAATGAACCTTTCGCTTTCTTCAGTATCATGTCCTAAAAGCGGTTGATAATGTAATGACTCTTTACTTCAGTATCATGTTAAATACCTCAACTCAGACTTGATAATGTAGCATGACTCTTTACTTCAGTATCATTAAAGGTCGTGTTCCCCTGCTCAGCGGTTGATAATGTATGTATGACTCTTTACTTCAGTATCATGTCCTAAAGGTCGTGTTCCCCTGCTCAGCGGTTGATAATGTATGTATGACTCTTTACTTCAGTATCATGTCCTAAAGGTCGTGTTCCCCTGCTCAGCGGTTGATAATGTATGTATGACTCTTTACTTCAGTATCATGTCCTAAAGGTCGTGTTCCCCTGCTCAGCGGTTGATAATGTATGTATGACTCTTTACTTCAGTATCATGTCCTAAAGGTCGTGTTCCCCTGCTCAGCGGTTGATAATGTATGTATGACTCTTTACTTCAGTATCATGTCCTAAAGGTCGTGTTCCCCTGCTCAGCGGTTGCATTCATCAACCAATGGGTGAGTGGCATATCATCAGCTGTGCCGTTGGGCACCAGACTGCTGTAACATATGATGTGGTTGGCTGATATATAAAATAGCTATCCAGCCGTTGTCAGATCTGGCACGTGTCAGTAATGTCTGACCAATGGAACATGACCTTAGTTCATTTAAAACAAAGTCATTTAATATCAAATCCACGTGTATTTGTCACATACACATGGTTAGCAGATGTTATTGAGAGTGTAGCGAAATGCTTGTGCTTCTAGTTCCGACCGTGCAGTAATATCTAACAAGTAATCCAACCTAACAATTTTACAACTACCTTAAACACACACAAGTGTAAAGGAATGAATAAGAATATGTACATAAAAATAAAGGATTGAGTGATGGCCGAACGGCATAGGCAAGATGCAGTAGATGGTATAGAGTACAGTAATTACATATGAGATGAGTAATTAAACAAGATATAGAGATAGAGTAATAATTACATATGAGATGAGTAATGTAGGGTATGTAAACAAGATGCAGTAGATGGTATAGAGTACAGTAATTACATATGAGATGTGTAATGTAGGGTATGTAAACAAGATGCAGTAGATGGTATAGAGTACAGTAATTACATATGAGATGAGTAATGTAGGGTATGTAAACAAGATGCAGTAGATGGTATAGAGTACAGTAATTACATATGAGATGAGTAATGTAGGGTATGTAAACAAGATGCAGTAGATGGTATAGAGTACAGTAATTACATATGAGATGAGTAATGTAGGGTATGTAAACAAGATGCAGTAGATGGTATAGAGTACAGTAATTACATATGAGATGAGTAATGAGGGTATGTAAACAAGATGCAGTAGATGGTATAGTACAGTAATTACATATGAGATGAGTAATGTAATGTAAACAAGATGCATAGATGGATGTACAGTGAGATGTGTAATGTAGGGTATGTAAACAAGATGCAGTAGATGGTATAGAGTACAGTAATTACATATGAGATGAGTAATGTAGGGTATGTAAACAAGATGCAGTAGATGGTATAGAGTACAGTAATTACATATGAGATGAGTAATGTAGGGTATGTAAACAAGATGCAGTAGATGGTATAGAGTACAGTAATTACATATGAGATGTGTAATGTAGGGTATGTAAACAAGATGCAGTAGAGGGTATAGAGTACAGTAATTACATATGAGATGAGTAATGTAGGGTATGTAAACAAGATGCAGTAGATGGTATAGAGTACAGTAATTACATATGAGATGAGTAATGTAGGGTATGTAAACAAGATGCAGTAGATGGTATAGAGTACAGTAATTACATATGAGATGAGTAATGTAGGGTATGTAAACATTAGTGGAATTGTACATTTATTACATCAATTTTTCCATTATTAAAGTGGCTAGAGTTGACCAATATATATATATCATATTGGGTGGGGGGGGGTTCTGAATGAATGTAAATTTAGAAAATGCAAAAATAAAGTTGTTTTAGACCGGCAAACTGTGGAAAGAGAGACATTATACATCTGGTGGGAGTTGTAGTTCATGTTTGTAGTTCTAAATAAACGGATGTAACTTTTCGGCTTCGCGCTTCTTCTTGGCAGTCAAATACGGGGTTTCGAAACCCAGAGAGGTGCAAGACGAGACTTCCAGGAAAGATTGCGATACACACCAAACAGACCAGCCCGGGGTTTCAGAAGTCAATTAGAGAAGTGAAAGATTCTTCCGAAGTTGTTAACTTTCTCGAAATCTAAAGGCACAAGCTAGATTGGAGCCAATGTCTTAAATAGTTGAACATGGTATTACTCCAACCTCTGAAAGTAAAAACTGACACGTTTTCATTTTCGAAAAAACGTTATATTGCCTTTGATTTGACGGTCCGCACATGCGCAGTTCGCGTTAGAATATATGACGTCATCAGTTTGAATAGCTGTACGGTCTTTGTCAAATACTTTGAAAACCGGCAAATAAAAGTAAATTCACCCGGAAACACTTACACATTTTAATATTTATCTTAGTATGATCGCGTTGTCATGTCTTTGACAATGCAAACTTTTAGACTCATTTTTAACTTACAAAATAAAAATACGGAAGTTACATTTCAGGATCTGACCGTTTGTTCGACGTAAATAATGTAAATGTTATTCAATAGAAAATGTTAATAGCGATCATTATGAAACAATCACGTACCTGCATTTGGTGTGATTTGTTGAAACTGTTGGTCAATCGTGTGCAAATAGATGTAGGCGTATTGGTTCAGTTTAGCGAAGCATGAATTACTGATAGTTTATTGAAAAAGAGTCTGGCTGCTCTGTGTCTGGGAGTAGTGGGGATTTCCACTCTTATGCCATTTGCTACCACGTCATTTCTGGTGAAATATAATTCTTGCAGGATTTACTGATTCTGTTACACATAAAGGCAACAACAATAACAACAATTATAGTGACCTGTATTAGCCTTTTGGTGTTGGGTGGACAGTCCCTGGGTTCGTGCCCCAGTTGGGGCTAACTATTTACATAAATTATTCTTTGATCGTGTATATTTGGTTGATCTAGACATGCACAGTGCTTAATTTGAGCCGGATCCGGTACATCTACACGAGAAAGAAAATCACTGTTTGTAATGTAAAAATTATAATCAAAAGCACCCAGAGTTCATTTGAGTTATGCCCTCAATACCTAATTCTGCTGCCCCCTAAAAAAAACGTAATTGTAAAACGTAGATTTTCAGTCCGCGCCTGATATTCTTAGAATTCATTCGTGTTGGGCCGGTCCGGTTTTATGGTTTGCGCAATATTATAGACTATGTTTTTGAGAGCAACGCGTAGCCGTTGCTGCGGTGAGAGAGAGATCTGTGATCTCGCTCCCTCTCTCTGCTCTAATTGACACGCAACTCTCATCTCTTAAACGGTTGCACTTCATCATTTATACACTTATAGAGTCATACCGCGGGAAGGTGCTGGAGGAGCAGCACCCCTGATCATACCGCGGGAAGGTGCTGGAGGAGCAGCACCCCTGATTAATTGAAATGCATTTGCTGACGTTATAAAATTACTGCTGTCTGTTCAGAAAGAAATTATTCTGAATACTACACCAGGAGCAGGTCTATAATTTAGCCACAGAGGAGCAATAGCTTCTTTAAGCAATAGACTAGCTGTGGATTGTGTTTGTGTAGCCCATTCATAAGGCATATAGACCTAACCCAGGAACGCAAGGCAAATCTGTCAGTGAACAGCATGCAGCCAGAGCAAACCATTCCCAATATTTCAAGTAGGCTACAATCACAGGAAAACACAGGTTGGAAAGCAAATGTCTCCTGCTTAAAATAGAAGACTGTAATCTGGTTATAGGCTAACAAAATATTGTATAAACTTCCAAGTAGACCTAATGAGCAAACATTGTTTTGCAAAGTAATACATAAGAGATAGACTTATGCCTAGTAAAATAAAAAAATGTTTCCAAATGATTCATAATTAAAGTTTTATAATTGCATCACGATACATGATCCATCACCAAAGCCCTTCCATCTACATACATCAGAATAGTTCAGTTGAGTGTTCTTGACCTATGAAGGGGACCTGGCAGAAATGGATAGAGGCAATCAAGGTGTGGAAATGTTCACATACTGTATGTTTTCAAAGAGTAAGGTGGAACTACAGTACAACTGTAATACTGGTCTAATGGCTGTCCTAGGATCAGATTACCTGACTAAATACTAACCAAACCATTAAAGAGTAAGGTGGAACTACAGTGTAGCTTTAATATAGCTCCTAATGGCTGTCCTAGGATCAGATTACCTGACTAAATACTAACCAAACCATTGAAGAGTAAGGTGGAACTACAGTGTAGCTTTAATACAGGTCCTAATGGCTGTCCGAGGATCAGATTATCCTGACTAAATACTAACCAAACCATGACAGAACTAAATCATATCAGATATATAGGGGCCAATATGAAATGTAGTATGTGGCTTTATGATGAGTCACTCACCCACTGTAGGTCTCTGAAACACAGGAGTACTCTGTGCAGCTCTGACCAGCTCCTCTTTGTAGGAAGTCAGCACTTGTCTCCGGATTCTATCTCCCATGATCCTTAGCTGATACTCCTCTGGGTTCTCCCCCAGTGGAACGGGCTGGTGAGGAAGGAAATGTAGTCATTGGAGTTTTGTTCTGTTATGTAACATTCTCCACGGTGGAGTTTGGCCTGAGCAAGGCACTACAACAGAATATTTAGTGATTTCTCAATCTTTAGTATTGTTTAATATTAAGAAAAAAGGAAGTCAAGGAAAGTTCAGAACTTACTCAGACGCACGTCCATCTCAGCTCAGCCGGGGAAAAGGAGACTCTCACAACTAGTAATGTTATCACTCCACACTGAGGACGTTATGGAAAACACTATTACTGAATGAGGAAATCACAATTGTGGTGTTTTAGTGTGTGTGTGTGTGTGTGTGTGTGTGTGTGTGTGTGTGTGTGTGTGTGTGTGTGTGTGTGTGTGTGTGTGTGTGTGTGTGTGTGTGTGTGTGTGTGTGTGTGTGTGTGTGTGTGTGTGTGTGTGTGTGTGTGTGTGTGTGTGTGTGTGTGTGTGTAAAGCCATGCAGCAAGTCAACTGAACACTCACCTAATATTCGTATTGCTGTGTGCTCCAGTCCTTCTCTCTATCAGGTGAACCCTCACATGTAGACTACACACATCCTCGACTCTATCAGGTGAACCCTCACATGCCTGTAGACTACACACATCCTCGACTCTATCAGGTGAACCATCACATGTAGTCTACACACATCCTAGACTCTATCAGGTGAACCATCACATGTAGACTACACACATCCTCTATCAGGTGAACCATCACATGTAGACTACACACATCCTCTATCAGGTGAACCATCACATGTAGACTACACACATCCTCTATCAGGTGAACCATCACATGTAGACTACACACATCCTCTATCAGGTGAACCATCACATGTAGACTACACACATCCTCTATCAGGTGAACCATCACATGTAGACTACACACATCCTCTATCAGGTGAACCATCACATGTAGACTACACACATCCTCTATCAGGTGAACCATCACATGTAGACTACACACATCCTCTATCAGGTGAACCATCACAGGTAGTCTACACACATCCTCTATCAGGTGAACCATCACATGTAGACTACACACATCCTCTATCAGGTGAACCATCACAGGTAGTCTACACACATCCTCTATCAGGTGAACCATCACATGTAGACTACACACATCCTCTATCAGGTGAACCATCACAGGTAGTCTACACACATCCTCTATCAGGTGAACCATCACATGTAGACTACACACATCCTCTATCAGGTGAACCATCACATGTAGACTACACACATCCTCTATCAGGTGAACCATCACATGTAGACTACACACATCCTCTATCAGGTGAACCATCACATGTAGTCTACACACATCCTCTATCAGGTGAACCATCACATGTAGACTACACACATCCTCTATCAGGTGAACCATCACATGTAGACTATCAGGTGAACCATCACTAGACTCTATCAGGTGAACCATCACATGTAGACTACACACATCCTCTATCAGGTGAACCATCACATCAGGTAGTCTACACACATCCTCTATCAGGTGAACCATCACAGGTAGAGTCTACACACATCCTCTATCAGGTGAACCATCACATGTAGACTACACACATCCTCTATCAGGTGAACCATCACATGTAGACTACACACATCCTCTATCAGGTGAACCATCACATGTAGACTACACACATCCTCTATCAGGTGAACCATCACATGTAGACTACACACATCCTCTATCAGGTGAACCATCACATGTAGACTACACACATCCTCTATCAGGTAGTCTACACCATCCTCTATCAGGTGAACCATCACATGTAGACTACACACATCCTCTATCAGGTGAACCATCACAGGTAGTCTACACACATCCTCTATCAGGTGAACCATCACATGTAGACTACACACATCCTCTATCAGGTGAACCATCACATGTAGACTACACACATCCTCTATGAGAGAGGAGGGAGAGAGAGAGAGCTGAACCATCACATGTAGACTACACACATCCTAGACTGGTGAACCATCACATGTAGACTACATCCTCTATCAGGTGGTCACATGTAGTCTCCATCTAGACCCTTCTGGGTCTCTTACCTCAAAGAATTTAAACTTTGTATTATCTCAAATGACCTTGTGCCAGTTACACACATCCTCTATCAGGTGAACCATCACCAGACTACAACACCATCCTCTATCAGGGTAAACACCATGAACCATCACAGGTAGTCTACAGATCCTCTATCAGGTGAACCATCACATGTAGACTACACACATCCTCTATCAGGTGACATAGACTACACACATCTAGACTCTAATGAACCACCATGTGACTACAGATCTCTAACACAATGATATTAATAGACCATGTGACTACAGATCTCTAACACAATGATATTAATAGACCATGTGACTACAGATCTCTAACAGAATGATATTAATAGACCATGTGACTACAGATCTCTAACAGAATGATATTAATAGACCATGTGACTACAGATCTCTAACAGAATGAGACCAGATCTCGGGAGCCGACAGAGAGTGATTGATACCCTCCAATCCCCTTCTGGATCTCTAGACCATGTGACTACAGATCTCTAACAGAATGATATTAATAGACCATGTGACTACAGATCTCTAACAGAATGATATTAATAGACCATGTGACTACAGATCTCTAACAGAATGATATTAATAGACCATGTGACTACAGATCTCTAACAGAATGATATTAATAGACCATGTGACTACAGATCTCTAACAGAATGATATTAATAGACCATGTGACTACAGATCTCTAACAGAATGATATTAATAGACCATGTGACTACAGATCTCTAACAGAATGATATTAATAGACCATGTGACTACAGATCTCTAACAGAATGATATTAATAGACCATGTGACTACAGATCTCTAACAGAATGATATTAATAGACCATGTGACTACAGATCTCTAACAGAATGATATTAATAGACCATGTGACTACAGATCTCTAACAGAATGATATTAATAGACCATGTGACTACAGATCTCTAACAGAATGATATTAATAGACCATGTGACTACAGATCTCTAACAGAAATATTAATAGACCATGTGACTACAGATCTCTAACAGAATGATATTAATAGACCATGTGACTACAGATCTCTAACACAATGATATTAATAGACCATGTGACTACAGATCTCTCAAACAAATACAAGACAGATAATAAATGAAATAGTGAGTACATGAGAAAAGCAACAAAGTGAATATAACGTTATTTTGCACATCCATTAATTTTAGAACAAAAACTGTGACTGAAGGGGACTTCCTGATTGGTGTCATAGCTGTACTGTTTGTGTTATTATCCTGTGTTAGTAATGGTTTGTATCTGTCACTAAGCAGTAGTGAACTATGAATGGGGTGGTGCCTCTCATCTTGGTTTCAGGTCAGGGAAAATGAAACTTAAATCCTCAGCATCACAATATCATCAACGGAGGCAGCAGAGACAGACAGGACAAAGTCACAGGTAGGTGTTGAATGGTTTAGTTTTCTGAAAAATCTATTTGAATCGGGACACCTGAACAATGTGTATGATAGGATACACGTTAACGTCCCAAGTACTGCTACATACTTCCATTCATTTTTTAAAAAATGGTACCAGCTACTTCAGATGAGTCCCGTCACATACCATCGTGCTTGTGAGAATCTCCCCTTTCCATAGTGGAGTCATATTAGTTTGTAGTCCAAACCATTCAGACGCTACAGACAGAAGTTGGCACATCGGCGGTACTGACTTCAGACGCGTCTCATAACACTTGTGGGGGTCGTAGAGCAAAACGAAGAACATCTTTTTGTAGGTCAAACCGTTCGGACGCTACAGCCGTTTTAGTGAGAAGACCGGTTTTCGCGATGCCTCGTGGTCTGGCGACTATCGCTGTATCTCGGCCACCTTCCTCCACCGCAGATGCTGAAGTCCGATATCGGCAGATTTGGTAGATTGAGAAGCAGTGGAAAACAGAAAGGGAAACGCGGCACACATTTCCAGGAATTTGGCTACAACTCCAATGCCCGCGGAAAGTGCCTGGATGTGCGTATGTTCTGCAGTGTTGAGATGGAGAAGCAGTCCATGCAAAACAACACATACAGTATCTTTAATTTAAACTGATGGACTTTAATGGGGATTTTTTTATTATGTTACTTAGATTGAAGCAACGGTGAATCAATAGACTCGTTGTTTATTGTGAAACTGTCTGTTCTGTTTAACATGTTATTGTGTTCTATGTTTATTATGTTGCATGTTCTATGTTTATTCTGTTCTATGTTTATTATGTTGCATGTTCTATGTTTATTCTGTTCTATGTTTATTCTGTTCTGTTTATTCTTCTCTGTCCTGTGTTAATTCTGTTCCATGTTAATTATGTTCTGTGTTTATTATGTTCTATGTTTATTCTTCTCTGTGATCTGTTTATTCTGTTCTATTTTCTATGATTATTCTGTTCTATGTTCTATGTTTATTCTTCTCTATGATCTATGTTTATTATGTTCTATTTTCTATGATTATTCTGTTCTATGTTCATTGTTTAACTGGTAAACAACATCACCTCATTGTCTAATTTCTATGCTTTATTGTAGACACCCTCTTCATTGAGTTTAATTGAGTTCAGGATAAACAACAGAGGAAAGTACAACAAAATGATGACTTCAGGTGAGTGCTTTACCGTGATTAAAACCCAGACTTCCCTCTCCTATAGGAGAGGACAGTTCAGTAGTGATGCGTTACCGTGATTAAAACCCAGACTTCCCTCTCCTATAGGAGAGGACAGTTCAGTAGTGATGCTTTACCGTGATTAAAACCCTAACTTCCCTCTCCTATAGGAGAGGACAGTTCAGTAGTGATGCTTTACCGTGATTAAAACCCAGACTTCCCTCTCCTATAGGAGAGGACAGTTCAGTAGTGATGCTTTACCGTGATTAAAACCCAGACTTCCCTCTCCTATAGGAGAGGACAGTTCAGTAGTGATGCTTTACTGTGATTAAAACCCAGACTTCCCTCTCCTATAGGAGAGGACAGTTCAGTAGTGATGCTTTACCGTGATTAAAACCCAGACTTCCCTCTCCTATAGGAGAGAACAGTTCAGTAGTGATGCTTTACCGTGATTAAAACCCAGACTTCCCTCTCCTATAGGAGAGAACAGTTCAGTAGTGATGCTTTACCGTGATTAAACCCAGACTTCCCTCTCCTATAGGAGAGAACAGTTCAGTAGTGATGCGTTACCGTGATTAAAACCCAGACTTCCCTCTCCTATAGGAGAGAACAGTTCAGTAGTGATGCTTAACCGTGATTAAAACCCAGACATCCCTCTCTCCTATAGGAGAGAACAGTTCAGTAGTGATGCTTTACCGTGATTAAAACCCAGACTTCCCTCTCCTATAGGAGAGGACAGTTCAGTAGTGATGCTTTACCGTGATTAAAACCCAGACTTCCCTCTCCTTAGGAGAGAACAGTTCAGTAGTGATACCGTGAAAACCCAGACTTCCCTCTCCTATAGGAGAGAACAGTTCAGTAGTGATGCGTTACCGTGATTAAAACCCAGACTTCCCTCTCCTATAGGAGAGGACAGTTCAGTAGTGATGCTTTACCGTGATTAAAACCAGACATCCCTCTCCTATAGGAGAGGACAGTTCAGTAGTGATGCTTTACCGTGATTAAAACCCAGACTTCCCTCTCCTATAGGAGAGGACAGTTCAGTAGTGATGCTTTACCGTGATTAAAACCCAGACGTCCCTCTCCTATAGGAGAGGACAGTTCAGTAGTGATGCTTTACCGTGATTAAAACCCAGACTTCCCTCTCCTATAGGAGAGGACAGTTCAGTAGTGATGCGTTACCGTGATTAAAACCCAGACTTCCCTCTCCTATAGGAGAGGACAGTTCAGTAGTGATGCTTTACTGTGATTAAAACCCAGACATCCCTCTCCTATAGGAGAGGACAGTTCAGTAGTGATGCTTTACCGTGATTAAAACCCAGACTTCCCTCTCCTATAGGAGAGGACAGTTCAGTAGTGATGCTTTACCGTGATTAAAACCCAGACTTCCCTCTCCTATAGGAGAGGACAGTTCAGTAGTGATGCTTTACCGTGATTAAAACCCAGACTTCCCTCTCCTATAGGAGAGGACAGTTCAGTAGTGATGCTTTACCGTGATTAAAACCCTAACTTCCCTCTCCTATAGGAGAGGACAGTTCAGTAGTGATGCTTTACCGTGATTAAAACCCAGACTTCCCTCTCCTATAGGAGAGGACAGTTCAGTAGTGATGCGTTACCGTGATTAAAACCCAGACTTCCCTCTCCTATAGGAGAGGACAGTTCAGTAGTGATGCTTTACCGTGATTAAAACCCAGACTTCCCTCTCCTATAGGAGAGGACAGTTCAGTAGTGATGCGTTACCGTGATTAAAACAGACGTCCCTCTCCTATAGGAGAGGACAGTTCAGTAGTGATGCTTTACCGTGATTAAAACCCAGACTTCCCTCTCCTATAGGAGAGGACAGTTCAGTAGTGATGCTTTACCGTGATTAAAACCCAGACTTCCCTCTCCTATAGGAGAGGACAGTTCAGTAGTGATGCTTTACTGTGATTAAAACCCAGACTTCCCTCTCCTATAGGAGAGGACAGTTCAGTAGTGATGCTTTACCGTGATTAAAACCCAGACTTCCCTCTCCTATAGGAGAGGACAGTTCAGTAGTGATGCTTTACCGTGATTAAAACCCAGACTTCCCTCTCCTATAGGAGAGGACAGTTCAGTAGTGATGCTTTACCGTGATTAAAACCCAGACTTCCCTCTCCTATAGGAGAGGACAGTTCAGTAGTGATGCTTTACTGTGATTAAAACCCAGACATCCCTCTCCTATAGGAGAGGACAGTTCAGTAGTGATGCTTTACCGTGATTAAAACCCAGACTTCCCTCTCCTATAGGAGAGGACAGTTCAGTAGTGATGCTCTACTATTGTAGTCTAACAGCTTCCCTATCATAGAGGATAGTTCAGTAGTGATACTCTACTATTGTAGTGTAACAGCTACCCTATCATAGAGAAGAGGACAGTTCAGTAGTGATACTCTACTATTGTAGTGTAACAGCTTCCCTATCATAGAGGACAGTTCAGTAGTGATACTCTACCATTGTAGTGTAACAGCTTCCCTATCATAGAGAAGAGGACAGTTCAGTAGTGATACTCTACTATTGTAGTGTAACAGCTTCCCTATCATAGAGAACAGTTCAGTAGTGATGCTCTACTATTGTAGTGTAACAGCTTCCCTATCATAGAGGACATTTCAGTAGTGATACTCTACTATTGTAGTGTAACAGCTTCCCTATCATAGAGAAGAGGACAGTTCAGTAGTGATACTCTACTATTGTAGTGTAACAGCTTCCCTATCATAGAGAACAGTTCAGTAGTGATGCTCTACTATTGTAGTGTAACAGCTTCCCTATCATAGAGGACAGTTCAGTAGTGATACTCTACTATTGTAGTGTAACAGCTTCCCTATCATAGAGGACAGTTCAGTAGTGATACTCTACTATTGTAGTGTAACAGCTTCCCTATCATAGAGAATAGGACAGTTCAGTAGTGATACTCTACTATTGTAGTGTAACAGCCTCCCTATCATAGAGAACAGTTCAGTAGTGATGCTCTACTATTGTAGTGTAACAGCTTCCCTATCATAGAGAAGAGGACAGTTCAGTAGTGATACTCTACTATTGTAGTGTAACAGCTTCCCTATCATAGAGAACAGTTCAGTAGTGATGCTCTACTATTGTAGTGTAACAGCTTCCCTATCATAGAGAACAGTTCAGTAGTGATGCTCTACTATTGTAGTGTAACAGCTTCCCTATCATAGAGAACAGTTCAGTAGTGATGCTCTACTATTGTAGTGTAACAGCTTCCCTATCATAGAGGACAGTTCAGTAGTGATACTCTACTATTGTAGTGTAACAGCTTCCCTATCATAGAGAACAGTTCAGTAGTGATGCTCTACTATTGTAGTGTAACAGCTTCCCTATCATAGAGAACAGTTCAGTAGTGATGCTCTACTATTGTAGTGTAACAGCTTCCCTATCATAGAGGACAGTTCAGTAGTGATGCTCTACTATTGTAGTGTAACAGCTTCCCTATCATAGAGGACAGTTCATTTACATTTACATTTACATTTACATTTAAGTCATTTAGCAGACGCTCTTATCCAGAGCGACTTACAAATTGGTGCATTCACCTTATGACATCCAGTGGGACAGTCACTTAACAATAGTGCATCTAAAACTTAGGGGGGTGGGGTGAGAGGGATTACTTAACCTATCCTAGGTATTCCTTAAAGAGGTGGGGTTTCAGGTGTCTCCGGAAGGTGGTGATTGACTCCGCTGTCCTGGCGTCGTGAGGGAGTTTGTTCCACCATTGGGGGGCCAGGGCAGCGAACAGTTTTGACTGGGCTGAGCGGGAGCTGTACTTCCTCAGTGGTAGGGAGGCGAGCAGGCCAGAGGTGGATGAACGCAGTGCCCTTGTTTGGGTGTAGGGCCTGATCAGAGCCTGGAGGTACTGAGGTGCCGTTCCCCTCACAGCTCCGTAGGCAAGCACCATGGTCTTGTAGCGGATGCGAGCTTCAACTGGAAGCCAGTGGAGAGAACGGAGGAGCGGGGTGACGTGAGAGAACTTGGGAAGGTTGAACACCAGACGGGTGTTCAACCTTCCTGCGGCGTTCAGTAGTGATACTCTACTATTGTAGTGTAACAGCTTCCCTATCATACAGAACAGTTCAGTAGTGATACTCTACTATTGTAGTGTAACAGCTTCCCTATCATAGAGGACAGTTCAGTAGTGATACTCTACTATTGTAGTGTAACAGCTTCCCTATCATAGAGGACAGTTCAGTAGTGATACTCTACTATTGTAGTGTAACAGCTTCCCTATCATAGAGGACAGTTCAGCAGTGATACTCTACTATTGTAGTGTAACAGCTTCCCTATCATAGAGGACAGTTCAGTAGTGATACTCTACTATTGTAGTGTAACAGCTTCCCTATCATAGAGGACAGTTCAGCAGTGATACTCTACTATTGTAGTGTAACAGCTTCCCTATCATAGAGGACAGTTCAGTAGTGATACTCTACTATTGTAGTGTAACAGCTTCCCTATCATAGAGGACAGTTCAGCAGTGATACTCTACTATTGTAGTGTAACAGCTTCCCTATCATAGAGAACAGTTCAGTAGTGATACTCTGCTATTGTAGTGTAAGAGCTTCCCTATAATAGAGGACAGTAAGTGATACTCTACTATTGTAGTGTAACAGCTTCCATATCATAGAGGACAGTTCAGCAGTGATACTCTACTATTGTAGTGTAACAGCTTCCCTATCATAGAGGACAGTTCAGTAGTGATACTCTACTATTGTAGTGTAACAGCTTCCCTATCGTAGAGGACAGTTCAGTAGTGATACTCTACTATTGTAGTGTAACAGCTTCCCTATCATAGAGGACAGTTCAGTAGTGATACTCTACTATTGTAGTGTAACAGTTTCCCTATCATAGAGGACAGTTCAGTAGTGATACTCTACTATTGTAGTGTAACAGCTTCCCTATCATAGAGGACAGTTCAGTAGTGATACTCTACTATTGTAGTGTAACAGCTTCCCTATCATAGAGGACAGTTCAGTGGTGATACTCTACTATTGTAGTGTAACAGCTTCCCTATCATAGAGGACAGTTCAGTAGTGATACTCTACTATTGTAGTGTAACAGCTTCCCTATCGTAGAGGACAGTTCAGCAGTGATACTCTACTATTGTAGTGTAACAGCTTCCCTATCATAGAGGACAGTTCAGTAGTGATACTCTACTATTGTAGTGTAACAGCTTCCCTATCATAGAGGACAGTTCAGTAGTGATACTCTACTATTAAAAGTGTAACAGCTTCCCTGTCATAGAGGACAGTTCAGTAGTGATACTCTACTATTGTAGTGTAACAGCTTCCCTATCATAGAGGACAGTTCAGTAGTGATGCTCTACTATTGTAGTGTAACAGCTTCCCTATCATAGAGGACAGTTCAGTAGTGATGCTCTACTATTGTAGTGTAACAGCTTCCCTATCATAGAGGACAGTTCAGTAGTGATACTCTACTATTGTAGTGTAACAGCTTCCCTATCATAGGAGAGGACAGTTCAGTAGTGATACTTTACTGATTAAAAGTGTAACAGCTTCCCTATCATAGAGAAGAGGACAGTTCAGTAGTGATACTCTACTATTGTAGTGTAACAGCTTCCCTATCATAGAGGACAGTTCAGTAGTGATACTCTACTATTGTAGTGTAACAGCTTCCCTATCATAGAGAACAGTTCAGTAGTGATGCTCTACTATTGTAGTGTAACAGCTTCCCTATCATAGAGGACAGTTCAGTAGTGATACTCTACTATTGTAGTGTAACAGCTTCCCTATCATAGAGGACAGTTCAGCAGTGATACTCTACTATTGTAGTGTAACAGCTTCCCTATCATAGAGGACAGTTCAGTAGTGATACTCTACTATTGTAGTGTAACAGCTTCCATATCATAGAGAACAGTTCAGTAGTGATGCTCTACTATTGTAGTGTAACAGCTTCCCTATCATAGAGGACAGTTCAGTAGTGATACTCTACTATTGTAGTGTAACAGCTTCCCTATCATAGAGGACAGTTCAGCAGTGATACTCTACTATTGTAGTGTAACAGCTTCCCTATCATAGAGGACAGTTCAGTAGTGATACTCTACTATTGTAGTGTAACAGCTTCCCTATCATAGAGGACAGTTCAGCAGTGATACTCTACTATTGTAGTGTAACAGATTCCCTATCATAGAGGACAGTAGTGATACTCTACTATTGTAGTGTAACAGCTTCCCTATCATAGAGAACAGTTCAGTAGTGATACTCTACTATTGTAGTGTAACAGATTCCCTATCATAGAGGACAGTTCAGTAGTGATGCTCTACTATTGTAGTGTAACAGCTTCCCTATCATAGAGGACAGTAGTGATACTCTACTATTGTAGTGTAACAGCTTCCCTATCATAGAGAACAGTTCAGTAATGATGCTCTACTATTGTAGTGTAACAGCTTCCCTATCATAGAGGACAGTTCAGTAGTGATACTCTACTATTGTAGTGTAACAGCTTCCCTATCATAGAGGACAGTTCAGTAGTGATACTCTACTATTGTAGTGTAACAGCTTCCCTATCATAGAGGACAGTTCAGCAGTGATACTCTACTATTGTAGTGTAACAGCTTCCCTATCATAGAGAACAGTTCAGTAGTGATACTCTACTATTGTAGTGTAAGAGCTTCCCTATAATAGAGGACAGTAGTGATACTCTACTATTGTAGTGTAACAGCTTCCCTATCATAGAGGACAGTTCAGCAGTGATACTCTACTATTGTAGTGTAACAGCTTCCCTATCATAGAGAACAGTTCAGTAGTGATACTCTACTATTGTAGTGTAAGAGCTTCCCTATAATAGAGGACAGTAGTGATACTCTACTATTGTAGTGTAACAGCTTCCCTATCATAGAGGACAGTTCAGCAGTGATACTCTACTATTGTAGTGTAACAGCTTCCCTATCATAGAGGACAGTTCAGTAGTGATACTCTACTATTGTAGTGTAACAGCTTCCCTATCATAGAGGACAGTTCAGCAGTGATACTCTACTATTGTAGTGTAACAGCTTCCCTATCATAGAGGACAGTTCAGTAGTGATACTCTACTATTGTAGTGTAACAGCTTCCCTATCATAGAGGACAGTTCAGTAGTGATGCTCTACTATTGTAGTGTAACAGCTTCCCTATCATAGAGGACAGTTCAGTAGTGATATTCTACTATTGTAGTGTAACAGCTTCCCTATCATAGAGGACAGTTCAGTAGTGATGCTCTACTATTGTAGTGTAACAGCTTCCCTATCATAGAGGACAGTTCAGTAGTGATGCTCTACTATTGTAGTGTAACAGCTTCCCTATCATAGAGGACAGTTCAGTAGTGATACTCTACTATTGTAGTGTAACAGCTTCCCTATCATAGAGAACAGTTCAGTAGTGATGCTCTACTATTGTAGTGTAACAGCTTCCCTATCATAGAGGACAGTTCAGTAGTGATACTCTACTATTTTAGTGTAACAGCTTCCCTATCATAGAGGACAGTTCAGTAGTGATACTCTACTATTGTAGTGTAACAGCTTCCCTATCATAGAGGACAGTTCAGCAGTGATACTCTACTATTGTAGTGTAACAGATTCCCTATCATAGAGGACAGTAGTGATACTCTACTATTGTAGTGTAACAGCTTCCCTATCATAGAGAACAGTTCAGTAGTGATACTCTACTATTGTAGTGTAACAGATTCCCTATCATAGAGGACAGTTCAGTAGTGATGCTCTACTATTGTAGTGTAACAGCTTCCCTATCATAGAGGACAGTAGTGATACTCTGCTATTGTAGTGTAACAGATTACCTATCATAGAGGACAGTAGTGATACTCTACTATTGTAGTGTAACAGCTTCCCTATCATAGAGAACAGTTCAGTAGTGATGCTCTACTATTGTAGTGTAACAGCTTCCCTATCATAGAGGACAGTTCAGTAGTGATACTCTACTATTGTAGTGTAACAGCTTCCCTATCATAGAGGACAGTTCAGTAGTGATACTCTACTATTGTAGTGTAACAGCTTCCCTATCATAGAGGACAGTTCAGCAGTGATACTCTACTATTGTAGTGTAACAGCTTCCCTATCATAGAGGACAGTTCAGCAGTGATACTCTACTATTGTAGTGTAACAGCTTCCCTGTCATAGAGAACAGTTCAGTAGTGATACTCTACTATTGTAGTGTAAGAGCTTCCCTATAATAGAGGACAGTAGTGATACTCTACTATTGTAGTGTAACAGCTTCCCTATCATAGAGGACAGTTCAGCAGTGATACTCTACTATTGTAGTGTAACAGCTTCCCTATCATAGAGGACAGTTCAGTAGTGATACTCTACTATTGTAGTGTAACAGCTTCCCTATCATAGAGGACAGTTCAGCAGTGATACTCTACTATTGTAGTGTAACAGCTTCCCTATCATAGAGGACAGTTCAGTAGTGATGCTCTACTATTGTAGTGTAACAGCTTCCCTATCATAGAGGACAGTTCAGTAGTGATACTCTACTATTGTAGTGTAACAGCTTCCCTATCATAGAGGACAGTTCAGTAGTGATACTCTACTATTGTAGTGTAACAGCTTCCCTATCATAGAGGACAGTTCAGCAGTGATACTCTACTATTGTAGTGTAACAGCTTCCCTATCATAGAGGACAGTTCAGCAGTGATACTCTACTATTGTAGTGTAACAGCTTCCCTGTCATAGAGAACAGTTCAGTAGTGATACTCTACTATTGTAGTGTAAGAGCTTCCCTATAATAGAGGACAGTAGTGATACTCTACTATTGTAGTGTAACAGCTTCCCTATCATAGAGGACAGTTCAGCAGTGATACTCTACTATTGTAGTGTAACAGATTCCCTATCATAGAGGACAGTAGTGATACTCTACTATTGTAGTGTAACAGATTCCCTATCATAGAGGACAGTAGTGATACTCTACTATTGTAGTGTAACAGCTTCCCTATCATAGAGGACAGTTCAGCAGTGATACTCTACTATTGTAGTGTAACAGCTTCCCTATCATAGAGGACAGTTCAGCAGTGATACTCTACTATTGTAGTGTAACAGCTTCCCTGTCATAGAGAACAGTTCAGTAGTGATACTCTACTATTGTAGTGTAAGAGCTTCCCTATAATAGAGGACAGTAGTGATACTCTACTATTGTAGTGTAACAGCTTCCCTATCATAGAGGACAGTTCAGCAGTGATACTCTACTATTGTAGTGTAACAGATTCCCTATCATAGAGGACAGTAGTGATACTCTACTATTGTAGTGTAACAGAATGGGGAACATAAAGCTGACAGAGATGCCTGAAGCCAAAGTAAAAGATAACCACTTGTTTTGTTTTTATTCTTTCAAGTATCATTAAATGACAGATGTGCTGAATACTGTAAAATGCAGCAGATTGTTAATGATTAATACTCGGTGTGTATGTGTGTCACAGCTCCTGATAAGCCAGATTGTGGGCCGATGGTGGTTACTGTTGGATTCTTGACGTTGGTCATTGGAATCGCTGTTGGAGTGAAACTGAAGGTGGCCACAGACCAGTTCATTCAACAACATCAATGGAAGATCATTGCCTTTGTAACTGTTTTTATTGTTGTTTGTATCATGGTGCTTCTGATCTTGAAGAAACAGGAAGTATAGAGGGATATTTAAGGAATGACCCATACAATTAGCAAACACTTCTCAGTCAGTCAAACACAACTCCCTCTGGATAAGAACATCTGCTAAATGACTGAACTGTAAACAACATTTGGATAAAAGTGATTCATAGTAGGTTAGATGTATTTGTCTAAGATTGTATTTGTCATCCTATTTTAATGTGACCAAGATCCCTTTCCATCTCTGACCATCTGTGTGTGTGCAAAAGGATCTGGTCAGAGCTGCACAGAGTACTCCTGTGTTTCAGAGACCTACAGTGGGTGACTCATCATAAAGCCACATACTACATTCCATATTGGCCCCTATATATCTGATATGATTTAGCTCTTTAACTGGTTTAATTAAAAACCACTATCTCAATTAGAACATGTACATTCTTTTGGGAAATCAGAGATCAGTAAATCATAGGAGGAACTATAGAGGTGTGGTTTGCATGTTTCTGGACAAACTGCTTTTATGGTGACGACAAAGCAGAGGTGGCCAACAACTCTCACATTATTGAGCTGCCGGCTTGACACACATACACACGCACACACATGCATTCACGCACGCACGCACACACACACACACACACACACACACACACACACACACACACACACACACACACACACACACACACACACACACACACACACACACACACACACACACACACACACACACACACACACACACACACACACACACACACACACACACACACACACACACACACACACACACACACACACACAATGATTCATACACCCACCCACACACACATACATGTACATGCACCCACCCATACATACATACACACACACAAAAACCCACACTTGCATACAAACAAACTGACACACACACACACACACACACACAATCAATCAATGAAAGGCAGCTATCAATACAAGTGACACATTCATTTCTTCGACCCATGATGACGTTGGAACAGTAGTGTATGATGGAGATAGTAGGAAACAGGGAAAGTTGTATCATTAAAACGTTTTGTGACTCTACTCAAAGGTTACAGTTTTTAACTGTCACTTTGGCACTAATTTCAAAACCTTGGAATCATGTTTCAAAACTCTAGACACAAAACTCAAAACGGTCATTACTTCTAACACAGGCTGTCCAATGTTCAAAACATTGCATTGTTCATTCATATCTTTAAAGAAACCTTGACATGCAGAATCATTGGTTCAAATAACTAATGTATCATGAAATACCACAGGAACATTCATTTAGATCAGCCACACACAAGACAAAACCAACAGATACACGAAAAGGGATCGGTAGTGGCTAGTAGGACGGTGACGAAGACCGCCGAGCACCGCCCGAACGGGCAGGAGAGCCAACCTGGGCGGAAGTCGTGACAACTACATGTAAATACATCACTGTAAAAGGACTAGTAGAGAGAATACTACAGACACAGTGGAATCATTGATCAAAATATGACATTTATTGATGAAATACAATAAAATCACAACAGGTTTCTTTGAATCAAAGCAAAAATAATTAGCTACAAAAAAAGAAAAAACAGTTAAAGGTCAACTGCAGTGTTCCTCACCTGGCTTACTGTAAAACATCACTGCAGTGTTCCTCACCTGTCTTACTGTAAAACATCACTGCAGTGTTCCTCACCTGTCTTACTGTAAAACATCACTGCAGTGTTCCTCACCTGGCTTACTGTAAAACATCACTGCAGTGTTCCTCACCTGGCTTACTGTAAAACATCACTGCAGTGTTCCTCACCTGGCTTACTGTAAAACATCACTGCAGTGTTCCTCACCTGGCTTACTGTAAAACATCACTGCAGTGTTCCTCACCTGGCTTACTGTAAAACATCACTGCAGTGTTCCTCACCTGGCTTACTGTAAAACATCACTGCAGTGTTCCTCACTTGGCTTACTGTAAAACATCACTGCAGGTTCCTCACCTGGCTTACTGTAAAACATAACTGCAGTGTTCCTCACTTGGCTTACTGTAAAACATCACTGCAGGTTCCTCACCTGGCTTACTGTAAAACATCACTGCAGTGTTCCTCACCTGGCTTACTGTAAAACATCACTGCAGTGTTCCTCACCTGGCTTACTGTAAAACATCACTGCAGTGTTCCTCACCTGGCTTACTGTAAAACATCATTGCAGTGTTCCTCACCTTGCTTACTGTAAAACATCACTGCAGTGTTCCTCACCTGTCTTACTGTAAAAACCAGAACAAAGGATTGATTACTGTACTTCTATATTTCCATCAACTCTGTCTTATGGATTTGGCCACAGGTTCTCATCCACAGGTTCTCAGCCACATCACAATGGATGTTTTCATTCGCCTAACATCTTGGGAAGAATCTTCAGGCGAATCCAGGCCTGACACTGGTCTGCTGTGATGTCATTGCATGCGTCATCCATGGCCTGGAGAAGGGTGGCGCCTATCATATACCTTCCACCTCCATGTGGAGAAATATTCCTCAATTGGGTTTTAAGAAAGGAGAGTATGTGGGTAAGTACAGGGTGGTGAATTGTGGTTGGGCCTGAAACCATGCTTGCTCCATTTGAGCATGGTGGAACCTGACATTATCCCACACAATGACATAGGTCAACGCCATCAGCTCTACAGACCTGATTTAGCTCATCAAGGAAGGTTACATTCGAACAGCGAATCATGTGGTTGCCTGCAACTCAATATATAGAGTATATAGAGTAGAGAGCTTTAGATGTTGTTCGACCAAACATTAGAACGGGTAAGATGCGTAATCTAAGCAACTTTGACCGTGGTATGATTGTTGATGCCACACATGGTGGTTAATGATTACACCTTGCGAATGCCTTTAATATCATGAGTAAATAACTCATAATGATTACACCTTGCGAATGCCTTTAATATCATGAGTAAATAACTCATAATGATTACACCTTGCGAATGCCTTTAATATCATGAGTAAATAACTCATAATGATTACACCTTGCGAATGCCTTTAATATCATGAGTAAATAACTCATAATGATTACACCTTGCGAATGCCTTCAATATCATGAGTAAATAACTCATAATGATTACACCTTGCGAATGCCTTTAATATCATGAGTAAATAACTCATAATGATTACACCTTGCGAATGCCTTCAATATCATGAGTAAATAACTCATAATGATTACACCTTGCGAATGCCTTTAATATCATGAGTAAATAACACATAATGATTACACCTTGCGAATGCCTTTAATATCATGAGTAAATAACTCATAATGATTACACCTTGCGAATGCCTTTAATATCATGAGTAAATAACTCATAATGATTACACCTTGCGAATGCCTTTAATATCATGAGTAAATAACTCATAATGATTACACCTTGCGAATGCCTTCAATATCATGAGTAAATAACTCATAATGATTACACCTTGCGAATGCCTTTAATATCATGAGTAAATAACTCATAATGATTACACCTTGCGAATGCCTTTAATATCATGAGTAAATAACTCATAATGATTACACCTTGCGAATGCCTTTAATATCATGAGTAAATAACTCATAATGATTACACCTTGCGAATGCCTTTAATATCATGAGTAAATAACTCATAATGATTACACCTTGCGAATGCCTTTAATATCATGAGTAAATAACTCATAATGATTACACCTTGCGAATGCCTTTAATATCATGAGTAAATAACTCATAATGATTACACCTTGCGAATGCCTTTAATATCATGAGTAAATAACTCATAATGATTACACCTTGCGAATGCCTTTAATATCATGAGTAAATAACTCATAATGATTTCCATCAAGGTTTTATTTGCCTTAAACATCATGTAGATAGTAAATGACATGAATATACATGAATATAAACACAGTAGGGTTGAGGACAAAAACCACATTAAAACACATTTGGCCTTGAAGATGATTGTAGTCATCAGAGTGTTCAGATAAATCAACAAAATGGTGGAAATCATTGTGAAATAACACTGGTGGATACAACGTTTCAAAGTAAAACAGTAGAATAGAAGGAAGGTTGGGGACTGGGTTCAAAGTTCATGTAATCCCATCAACATACAGCAGGGGGTACCATTCAACTCTTATAACTGAACAAGCTTCATCACTACTGAAAACAGACTATTTGAAATGTATTTTCAACATCATCTGCCAGGCCTGTAAAATGAAATGACATTTTATACAGTCAGTTCTAAGACTTTAGTGGAGGCCTCTTTCAAGGCAGGTAGACTAGAATGTTGGGCCAATAACCCAGAGGTCGCTGGTTTGAATCCCTGAGCCTACTCGCTGAAACATCTGTCAAAATGCTCTTGGGCAAGACACTAAACCTAATTGCTGTTGTGGTTCACTCTGGATAAGAGCGTCTGCTAAATGAATGAAGTGTAAGAACAGCAGAAGAGCAATCATAAATATAATTTAAATGACCAAATCTAAATATTTGTGTTAACATTCTAGATTCAGTTCATGTCTTCCATCATTTATTTCAGCAGTTAAAGTGTTAACATTCTAGATTCAGTTCATGTCTTCTATCATGTATTTCAGCAGTTAAAGTGTTAACATTCTAGATTCAGGTCATGTCTTCTATCATGTATTTCAGCAGTTAAAGTGTTAACATTCTAGATTCAGTTCATATCTTCCATCATGTATTTTAACAGTTAAAGTGTTAACATTCTAGATTCAGTTCATGTCTTCTATCATGTATTTTAACAGTTAAAGTGTTAACATTCTAGATTCAGTTCATGTCTTCTATCATGTATTTCAGCAGTTAAAGTGTTAACATTCTAGATTCAGTTCATGTCTTCCATCATGTATTTTAACAGTTAAAGTGTTAACATTCTAGATTCAGTTCATGTCTTCTATCATGTATTTCAGCAGTTAAAGTGTTAACATTCTAGATTCAGTTCATGTCTTCCATCATGTATTTCAGCAGTTAAAGTGTTAACATTCTAGATTCAGTTCATGTCTTCCATCATGTATTTTAACAGTTAAAGTGTTAACATTCTAGATTCAGTTCATGTCTTCTATCATGTATTTCAGCAGTTAAAGTGTTAACATTCTAGATTCAGTTCATGTCTTCGATTATGTATTTTAACAGTTAAAGTGTTAACATTCTAGATTCAGTTCATGTCTTCCATCATGTATTATAACAGTTAAAGTGTTAACATTCTAGATTCAGTTCATGTCTTCTATCATGTATTTCAGCAGTTAAAGTGTTAACATTCTAGATTCAGTTCATGTCTTCCATCATGTATTTCAGCAGTTAAAGTGTTAACATTCTAGATTCAGTTCATGTCTTCCATCATGTATTTCAGCAGTTAAAGTGTTAACATTCTAGATTCAGTTCATGTCTTCTATCATGTATTTCAGCAGTTAAAGTGTTAACATTCTAGATTCAGTTCATGTCTTCGATTATGTATTTTAACAGTTAAAGTGTTAACATTCTAGATTCAGTTCATGTCTTCTATCATGTATTTCAGCAGTTAAAGTGTTAACATTCTAGATTCAGTTCATGTCTTCGATTATGTATTTTAACAGTTAAAGTGTTAACATTCTAGATTCAGTTCATGTCTTCTATCATGTATTTCAGCAGTTAAAGTGTTAACATTCTAGATTCAGTTCATGTCTTCTATCATGTATTATAACAGTTAAAGTGTTAACATTCTAGATTCAGTTCATATCTTCCATCATGTATTTTAACAGTTAAAGTGTTAACATTCTAGATTCAGTTCATGTCTTCTATCATGTATTTCAGCAGTTAAAGTGTTAACATTCTAGATTCAGTTCATGTCTTCGATTATGTATTTTAACAGTTAAAGTGTTAACATTCTAGATTCAGTTCATGTCTTCTATCATGTATTTCAGCAGTTAAAGTGTTAACATTCTAGATTCAGGTCATGTCTTCTATCATGTATTTCAGCAGTTAAAGTGTTAACATTCTAGATTCAGTTCATATCTTCCATCATGTATTTTAACAGTTAAAGTGTTAACATTCTAGATTCAGTTCATGTCTTCTATCATGTATTTTAACAGTTAAAGTGTTAACATTCTAGATTCAGTTCATGTCTTCTATCATGTATTTCAGCAGTTAAAGTGTTAACATTCTAGATTCAGTTCATGTCTTCCATCATGTATTTTAACAGTTAAAGTGTTAACATTCTAGATTCAGTTCATGTCTTCTATCATGTATTTCAGCAGTTAAAGTGTTAACATTCTAGATTCAGTTCATGTCTTCCATCATGTATTTCAGCAGTTAAAGTGTTAACATTCTAGATTCAGTTCATGTCTTCCATCATGTATTTTAACAGTTAAAGTGTTAACATTCTAGATTCAGTTCATGTCTTCTATCATGTATTTCAGCAGTTAAAGTGTTAACATTCTAGATTCAGTTCATGTCTTCGATTATGTATTTTAACAGTTAAAGTGTTAACATTCTAGATTCAGTTCATGTCTTCCATCATGTATTATAACAGTTAAAGTGTTAACATTCTAGATTCAGTTCATGTCTTCTATCATGTATTTCAGCAGTTAAAGTGTTAACATTCTAGATTCAGTTCATGTCTTCCATCATGTATTTCAGCAGTTAAAGTGTTAACATTCTAGATTCAGTTCATGTCTTCCATCATGTATTTCAGCAGTTAAAGTGTTAACATTCTAGATTCAGTTCATGTCTTCTATCATGTATTTCAGCAGTTAAAGTGTTAACATTCTAGATTCAGTTCATGTCTTCGATTATGTATTTTAACAGTTAAAGTGTTAACATTCTAGATTCAGTTCATGTCTTCTATCATGTATTTCAGCAGTTAAAGTGTTAACATTCTAGATTCAGTTCATGTCTTCGATTATGTATTTTAACAGTTAAAGTGTTAACATTCTAGATTCAGTTCATGTCTTCTATCATGTATTTCAGCAGTTAAAGTGTTAACATTCTAGATTCAGTTCATGTCTTCCATCATGTATTTCAGCAGTTAAAGTGTTAACATTCTAGATTCAGTTCATGTCTTCCATCATGTATTTTAACAGTTAAAGTGTTAACATTCTAGATTCAGTTCATGTCTTCCATCATGTATTTCAGCAGTTAAAGTGTTAACATTCTAGATTCAGTTCATGTCTTCTATCATTTATTTCAGCAGTTAAAGTGTTAACATTCTAGATTCAGTTCATGTCTTCTATCATGTATTTTAGCAGTTAAAGTGTTAACATTCTAGATTCAGTTCATATCTTCCATCATGTATTTCAGCAGTTAAAGTGTTAACATTCTAGATTCAGTTCATGTCTTCCATCAGCCCAGCTGAGTGCTGCTCTCCTCCCACTCCTCTATGTTAAGCTGGGCTCCAGTGAGACAGTCTGGTCAGTCTGTGTGTTTGACAGGGGAATGAACACACCATCACAGACATCTACTACTCCACAGTGTCACACTACCCAAGACAGGACTCTACTACTCCACAGTGTTACACTACCCAGGACAGGACTCTCCTACTCCACAGTGTCACACTACCCAGGACAGGACTCTACTACTCCACAGTGTTACACTACCCAGGACAGGACTCTACTACTCCACAGTGTCACACTACCCAAGACAGGACTCTACTACTCCACAGTGTTACACTACCCAGGACAGGACTCTACTACTCCACAGTGTTACACTACCCAGGACAGACCTCTACAATTCCACAGTTTTACACTACTCAGGACAGGACTCTACTACTCCACAGTGTTACACTACCCAGGACAGGACTCTACTACTCCACAGTGTTACACTACCCAGGAAAGACTTCTACAACTCCACAGTGTTACACTACCCAGGACAGACTTCTACAACTCCACAGTGTCACACTACCCAGGACAGACCTCTCCTACTCCACAGTGTCACACTACCCAGGACAGACCTCTTCATTCTGTCCACTGGTAGACAGCTGCAGAGTCCTCTGGGGTTTGAATAGTAAGTATTATCATGGTTATCTATGTAACTGTCTTATCATGGTTATCTATGTAACTGTCTTATCATGGTTATCTATGTAACTGTCTTATCATTGTTATCTCTGTAACTGTCTTATCATGGTTATCTCTGTAACTGTCTTATCATGGTTATCTCTGTAACTGTCTTATCATGGTTATCTATGTAACTGTCTTATCATGGTTATCTATGTAACTGTCTTATCATGTCAGAATGACTGTTTTGATTCTGTTGCTTTCTGAAATGTCTAAGAGTTACTGGTTATTATGTCATATCGCATGTTATTAGGCTAATATGTTGGGACATGTTATCATTTTACTATGTTGGGAATTATTATGTGTGTATACATTAACATAAACATAGGTTCAGAGTATTTACAATGCATTTCTTCATCATGTCCTGACAGGAATATTGTTGTTGCTGTTGACCCGTCTGAGGATGTGGAAGAGGAGACCATCACTGTTTCTACCATAAGACACAGAACTACTGGATATTCAACCAAGAGGAAAGAGACAAATCCCGGAACGTACAAGAACACATTATCGAGGGGAACCTCTGTCACCTGTAATCATTGTTTTGGAGAAGAGAGGAGGATTTGACGCCATCTTGACAACACTCATCATCTAGTGAAAACCAGGGAAACACACCAGAGGCCCAGTTGAACAGAACTGTTTGGGACTTTTGCACGTCGCCATGGCGTCCACAGGTCTACAGCTACTTGGCCTCCTATTGGCCATGATGGGCTGGGTGGGCGGGGCTCTCGTCTGCGCCGCCCCCTTGTGGCGAGTCTCCGCCTTCGCGGGCGGGGAGATCGTGATCGCCCAGGTTCTCTGGGAGGGGCTATGGATGACGTGTTTGTCCCAGAGTACGGGACAGATCCAGTGTAAGACTTACGACTCTACCCTGGCCCTCCCCGTCTCCGCCCAGGTGTCCCGTACCCTCTCCGTGCTCTCCCTCCTCTTCTGCCTCTTCGCCCTCCTGCTAGGCGTGGCTGGGGCTAAGTGCACCAAGTGTCTAGGGGAAGGAGCTTACTCGTCCAAGGCTAGGCTAGCCCGCGTGGCTGGGGCTCTGTTCTTCTTCTCTGGGCTGCTCTACCTGATACCCATCTGCTGGACGGCCTACGCCGTGGTCAGGGATTTTTACGATCCAAAAGTCGCCGCGCCCCTGAAGAGAGTTAGGCCCCGCCTTGTATCTGGGCTGGGGGGCGGGAATTCTGCTGCTGGTTGGAGGGGCTCTGCTGAACGCAGGCTCCTCCCCTCCAGGGGTTAGGGCGACGCCTACTTTTGGGGGAGGTGGGAGGAGTAACCCACTGCCTGTGGTGGTAGAGGAGAAGGAGTATGTCTGAACCGTGTCAAACCAGGGTTGTGTTCATTACTTTGGGAGAAAATGGACTGAAACAGGGAGGGATTACCTGAACGTGTCCAATAAGAAATGTTCATTTTCGTTGTCCATTGTAAAACATTTTGCAACATTATGCCCTAATGAATACAACCCCGTCACTAAACACTAAAGTGAAGGAGAGACAGGTCAACATGTAAATAAGAAAATGCTTAGGATTACGTTTCAGAAAATGTGCTTGGTTTTTCTCCATTTCTTATGACCACTTGTAGACAGCTTTGTTATTTTGTTATGACATCATCTTCTAGTTGTATTTATTATGACATCATCTTCTAGTTGTTTTCATTATGACGTCATCTTCTAGTTGTTTTCATTATGACATCATCCTCTGGTTGTTTTTATTCTGATTTGAGTTTTCTGTGTTAACTTCTTCTTGGTGAGTGTAATTTATACATGATATAATAAAGTATTTTACAACATGTTTGTAATTGCTACTACACTCATATTTACCAGTTATTTGTTTTAGCTACTACACTCATATTTACCAGTTATTTGTTTTAGCTACTACACTCATATTTACCAGTTATTTGTTTTAGCTACTACACTCATATTTACCAGTTATTTGTTTTAGCTACTGCAGTCATGTATTTACAAGTTGTTTGTTCCAGCTACTGCAGTTGTTTGTCAGAGTAGAAGGACAATGTGTGATGCACTTGTGTTAGTTAGTGTGGGAGGTGAAATGCATCGTGGGATGTGTTAATAACTAAATGTTTATTAATGTGACATAACTGTCATTTCTCAGATTCCACACTGCCCCCTCTCTCTCCCTCTGTGTGTGTGTGTGTGTGTGTGTGTGTGTGTGTGTGTGTGTGTGTGTGTGTGTGTGTGTGTGTGTGTGTGTGTGTGTGTGTGTGTGTGTGTGTGTGTGTGTGTGTGTGTGTGTGTGTGTGTGTGTGTGTGTGTGTGTGTGTGTGTGTGTGTGTGTGTGTTGTATACAGAGTGGTTATACAGTAGCACAAAGGCAGGGTACAGGACACAGACAAAGACCATCTGTATAACATGTGCCAGGGCAAGAGTCAGCCACAACATATTAACCCAGTCACGTGAACACGTACGGCAGCATAGAAACAGAATCTATAGACCGGGCTCTCCCCATTCAAGTCAATGAAAGTTCCATATAGAGGTTACAAGTCCTTTCTAGAGATTATATTTCTATGATAGTTCCATACAACAACAATGGACTCCATTATTACAGGGCTTTCCAGAACTGCGTTAAAATACTTACTGATGACACAACAGTGGTCGGCCTGATCACCAACAACGATGAGACAGCCAATAGGGAGGAGGCCAGAGACCTGGCCGTGTGGTGCCAGGACAACAACCTCTCCCTCAACGTAATAAAGACAAAGGAGATGATTGATGACTACATGAAAAGGAGGACCGAGCACGCCCCCATTCTCATCGACGAGGCTGTAGTGGAGCAGGTTGAGCGCTTCAAGTTCCTTGGCGTCCACATCACCAACAACTTAACATGGTCCAAGCACACCAAGACAGTCGTGAAGAGGGCACGACAAAACCTATTGTGACTGAAAAGATTTGGCATTGGTCCGAAGATCCTCAAAGGTTTTACAGCTGCACCATCGAGAGCATCCTGACGGTTTGCATCACTGCCTGGTATGGCAACTGCTCGGCCTCAGACCGCAAGGCACTGCAGAGGGTAGTGCGAACGGCCCAGTAAATCATCGGGGCCAAGCTTCCTGCCATCCAGGACCTCTATACCAAGCGGTGTCAGAGCAAGGCCCTAAAAATGGTCAAAGACTCCAGCCACCCTGTCATAGACTGTTCTCTCTGCTACAGAACGGCAAGCGGTACCGGAGTGCCAAGTCTGGGTCCAAGAGGCTTCTAAACAGCTTCTACCCCAACCTCCATCTCTTCATTCAAGGAATCAATCATGGACACTCTTACTGACAGTTGTGGCTGCTTCGCATGATGTATTGTTGCTGCTGTCTGGGCCCAATAATGTTTGTACCATGTTTTATGGTATGTTTTATGTTGTGCTGCTGTCATGTTGATGCCATGTTGTGTTGCTACCATGTTGTTGTTATATTGTGTTGCTACCATGCTGTTGTTATGTTGTGTTGCTACCATGCTGTTGTCATGTTGTGTTGCTACCATGCTGTTGTTATGTTGTGTTGCTACCATGTTGTTGTCATGTTGTGTTGCTACCATGCTGTGTTGTCATGTTGTGTTGCTACCATGCTGTTGTTATGTTGTGTTGCTACCATGTTGTTGTCATGTTGTGTTGCTACCATGCTGTGTTGTCATGTGTTGCTGCCATGCTATGTTGTTGTCTTAAGTCTCTCTTTTTATAGTGTTGTGGTGTCTTGTTGTGATGTGTGTTTTGTCCTCAATTTTTATTTTTAATCCCAGCCTCCATCCCCACAGGAGGCCTTTTGCCTTCTGGTAGGCCGTCATTGTAAATAAGAATTTGTTCTTAACTAACTTGCCTACTTAAATAAAGCTTGAATATATATATATACATTTAAAAGGTATTGTGCTTTCCTCTGGGTCTCAAAGTGCTTTAAGAAAACGAACCCCATCCACTACCAATGTAACCTTTAATTTAACAAGAGAAGTCAGTTAAGAACAAATTCTTATTGACAATGATGGACGACGCTGGGCCAATTGAGCGCCCTGCTCTATGGTTCTCCCAATCATGGCTGGCTGTGATACAGCCTGGAATCAAACCAGGGTGTCTGTAGTGACGCCTCAAGCACTGAGATGAAGTGCCTGACACTGCTGTGATACAGCCTGGAATCAAACCAGGGTGTCTGTAGTGACGCCTCAAGCACTGAGATGAAGTGCCTGACACTGCTGTGATACAGCCTGGAATCAAACCAGGGTGTCTGTAGTGACGCCTCAAGCACTGAGATGAAGTGCCTGACACTGCTGTGCCACTCGGGAGACAAAAATCATCAAATCAGATGTTATTGGTCACATACACATGGTTAGCAGATGTTATTGGTCACATACACATGGTTAGCAGATGTTAATGGTCACATACACATGGTTAGCAGATGTTAATGGTCACATACACATGGTTAGCAGATGTTATTGGTCACATACACATGGTTAGCAGATGTTAATGGTCACATACACATGGTTAGCAGATGTTAATGGTCACATACACATGGTTAGCAGATGTTATTGGTCACATACACATGGTTAGCAGATGTTAATGGTCATATACACATGGTTAGCAGATGTTAATGGTCACATACACATGGTTAGCAGATGTTAATGGTCACATACACATGGTTAGCAGATGTTAATGGTCACATACACATGGTTAGCAGATGTTAATGGTCACATACACATGGTTAGCAGATGTTAATGGTCACATACACATGGTTAGCAGATGTTAATGGTCACATGGTTAGCAGATGTTAATGGTCACATACACATGGTTAGCAGATGTTAATGGTCACATACACATGGTTAGCAGATGTTAATGGTCACATGGTTAGCAGATGTTAATGGTCACATACACATGGTTAGCAGATGTTAATGGTCACATACACATGGTTAGCAGATGTTATTGGTCACATACACATGGTTAGCAGATGTTAATGGTCACATACACATGGTTAGCAGATGTTATTGGTCACATACACATGGTTAGCAGATGTTAATGGTCACATACACATGGTTAGCAGATGTTAATGGTCACATACACATGGTTAGCAGATGTTAATGGTCACATACACATGGTTAGCAGATGTTAATGGTCACATACACATGGTTAGCAGATGTTAATGGTCACATACACATGGTTAGCAGATGTTAATGGTCACATACACATGGTCAGCAGATGTTAATGGTCACATACACATGGTTAGCAGATGTTAATGGTCACATACACATGGTTAGCAGATGTTAATGGTCACATACACATGGTTAGCAGATGTTAATGGTCACATACACATGGTTAGCAGATGTTAATGGTCACATACACATGGTTAGCAGATGTTAATGGTCACATACACATGGTTAGCAGATGTTAATGGTCACATACACATGGTTAGCAGATGTTAATGGTCACATACACATGGTTAGCAGATGTTAATGGTCACATACACATGGTTAGCAGATGTTAATGGTCACATACACATGGTTAGCAGATGTTAATGGTCACATACACATGGTTAGCAGATGTTAATGGTCACATACACATGGTTAGCAGATGTTAATGGTCACATACACATGGTTAGCAGATGTTAATGGTCACATACACATGGTTAGCAGATGTTAATGGTCACATACACATGGTTAGCAGATGTTAATGGTCACATACACATGGTTAGCAGATGTTAGTGCGAGTGTAATGAAATGCTTGTGCTTCTAGTTCCGACAATGCAGTAATAACCAACGAGTAATCTAGCTAACAATTCCAAAACGACTACCTTATACACACAAGTGTAAAGGGATAAAGAATACGTGGTGTATCTGAGAAATGAACAACAGCCATGTTGTGGAACTACTATTAGCAATCAACTCATAGAATGGCAAAGACAATTACACTTTGACACTTTGACTATTTCTGTGACAATATTAACAGGGAAGGCCTCTAGACCTAAACCAAACTACAGTTCCCCTAGATATCCACAAGGGGGCAGTAGAGGTGTATTTTTCACAGTAACAAAGTCATCTCTCACACAGAGAGAGAGAGGGTGTATCTCAATAGTCTAGTGGCTTTTCTCTCCTTGTCTCTCTGCTTGCCTTTGTGCTGATTTCAAAATACAAGATAGGATAGCACACAGATAGCAATGTGAAGGATGGCTAATGGGCATTTGTCAAGTCATCTCATGTTCTATACAGATGAAGGAAAGGTGACATAAAAGGTTAGGAAGCCAAGCCAGACTATTGAGATGCATCCCCTACTGGACAAGCGTCTCCATAGTTACTGAAACAGCATGGGGATTTTAAGGGTCACATTCCGTAGTGAGTTGTTCTAAGTTCAGGGAAGCAAAGGCTTGTAAATGACATTCTTTTGGTTGAAAAGGTCAGACACAGTTAAACAATGTTAAATTCAATGAACCTGGACTAGCCTATCAAATGCTATATGCTTAGGCTAGTCAATGTTGTGACCTCAATATAAGTATATGTGTGGAAGGGCGAGCATGTTCATTTGGACCAGTGACCAAAGTTCCAGCGCTTAAAAGAACTCTTTGCACCAAACAGGAATGTTACAGCGCGTGAAGAGATTCCGACCAAGTCAGCACACAAACACATTGGGTCAACGTGTACCACCACCTCTATGCCACACACACACAATAACAACTAATATAAAGTGTATATTTAAACACAGGGCATGTGATCTTCTGTGTGACTCTTTAACGATGTTCTGATCAGTATTTGTCCTGTGGAATGCGAGGCGAGCTGGCAAACTCCTCCTGGCGGGAGGTCAGCATTACATAGAGGCTTTCTGGAACAACGGTGGCTTTTAAACACGTTGAAGTGTTTGACATAAGATGTGAAGTTGTACTTGTACGTGGTTATGTGTTGTTTTAGTAGCCTTCTGAGAAATGGCTCTAGGTATTGTCTAGCGCTCGCCAACAGGCTGCCAAGTGACGACTGCATTGAAAAATAGAAGTTTAATGGGTTACATTTTGGCTCCAGTCAATGCGGATGTTATTGCATCTGTGACGGATGACACGAACAGCTCTCGGTCAAAAGCAATGTCAGAGTTCGGGAAACAATAACAGTAGAATAGATACTTTGTAACCAGTTTAAAATAGTTTCATCTAACCATTCGTTATCACGGATACAATTTATCGCTGCTTGACTCCGTTGAAAAATAAAGTTTCCTCACTGGAGAATGTTGGGTATTGTTTCCCTTAAAGCGACAGAGTACTTGTACACTGTGTCTGGTTGGGTAGCTGACTACTTGAGGGTGTATTGTCTTTTTAAAAACGGGCATCCTCTCTGTAGCGTAGATTAGAGAAACCGGTGACTTTTTCAGTTTTGACGTTTGCAAAAACAACCTGCAGAAAATAAATTGTCGAGCGGCGACCTTTGAGTCTGGCTAGTTAAGAGCCCTAGGAGGCAGTTCCTCAGCCCGGGGTGGCAATTGGCTGCGCGTGCACTCACTGCGACTCCCCTCTTGTCTCTCTCTCGATCCATTTCCTATCACGCGTTCTGTAAAATTGCCTACAAACACGCGCACGATGTGGTTTGCGTGTGTATGCGTGCACCGGAACCCAAAGTCCGTCGGTGGCGTCGGCAAATGTGAAGATTAACGAGGTTATCCTCCATTCGACCCGCGGAGAGAGAGAGAGGACCAGAAAGCACAGACTGCTGCGCCGACCTGCTTGCGTGTCGAGGCAGAAAGGGAGCTTGGCTCTGGCCAGCTGCGTTGTTGGACTGGATCGAATTGGACTCAGCCTATATAAAGACAGGAGGGGAAATATGAGCGATAAACGGATGTCGCGGTGGTATTTTGGGGGGCTCGCCTCCTGTGGGGCTGCCTGCTGTACCCATCCTCTGGACCTCATCAAAGTAAGTGCTGGAGAGAGAACCCTAGAACCCCCCCTAGCAGGGTTATAGCCGACCTACGGAGGCTGCAGGCCCGCTAGTCAGCCAGCTGTTTAGCTGGGAGACTAGGGACAACAACTGCCCTAATTTCATCCTATGTTAAAAAAGACTAAACGGGCTACTGGGATCTATCCAAACGGAACACAGCGCCCTGCTGATGATTGGAGAAAATAGGACAGAAAATGAAAGTTGTAGAATCATTTTCTCTCTCTCTCTCCTCTAGCCTAGTGACATGACTGTGTGTGTGTCGTCGGTGTCCCGCGGAGGTACGGGAAGCAGTGATCGGCCTCGTTAAGCGCGATCTCTCCAGTTCACTGACCAGCTAACCGCGCCGTTACGGTGCAAAGTAAACAGGGTTGGGCCTAGTCGAACTGGAGCGTTAAAGCCGTCTCATATTACGGATAACTTAAAGTAGTAGTAGCCACATGCTCTACTGTTGTCATTGAGCATGGTCACACCAGGGTCATCTTGGAGTCAGGAATAGCACACACAGAATGACATATCCTAACTCTACAGTAGGCCTGTGTGCGGTATAGCGTGTGTAGGCTTAATTAACACGCCTGATGAACACTGCAGGTCCCAGCTGATCTGAACTGGCCTGTTAAGGCATCCAGCATAGTTTCTGGAACCATCCAGGAAAGTGAAGGAAAATGCCAGCACAGTGCGGTTGTGGTCCTATAGTGTAACAGGCAACAGACTGACACATGCATACACGTAGGTCAGTGTGTAGTATAATTATATAGACGTGGTATGAAATTACAGCACTAACTAGCAGTCTTAAAGCAGCTGGGGCTTCCTGTGTGTAGCGTCTCTGTGTTTGAGTCTACTAAGAGGTCTGGGCCTTTATGGCACAGGTGGTAGTCCACAAGGAAGGCCTGTAACTGCAGGGTTGCTGGTTCAAACCCTGCTCCAGATGCTTTCCCTTCGATCGCTGTATCTGTATTGGTAGTGGGAGGAGCTAGTGTTGGACAGAGGGCAGTGGGAGGAGCTAGTGTTGGACAGAGGGTAGTGGGTGGAGCTAGTGTTGGACAGAGGGCAGTGGGTGGAGCTAGTGTTGGACAGAGGGTAGTGGGTGGAGCTAGTGTTGGACAGAGGGCAGTGGGAGGAGCTAGTGTTGGACAGAGGGCAGTGGGAGGAGCTAGTGTTGGACAGAGGGCAGTGGGAGGAGCTAGTGTTGGACAGAGGGCAGTGGGTGGAGCTAGTGTTGGACAGAGGGCAGTGGGAGGAGCTAGTGTTGGACAGAGGGCAGTGGGAGGAGCTAGTGTTGGACAGAGGGCAGTGGGAGGAGCTAGTGTTGGACAGAGGGCAGTGGGTGGAGCTAGTGTTGGACAGAGGGCAGTGGGAGGAGCTAGTGTTGGACAGAGGGCAGTGGGAGGAGCTAGTGTTGGACAGAGGGCAGTGGGAGGAGCTAGTGTTGGACAGAGGGTAGTGGGAGGAGCTAGTGTTGGACAGAGGGCAGTGGGAGGAGCTAGTGTTGGACAGAGGGCAGTGGGAGGAGCTAGTGTTGGACAGAGGGCAGTGGGAGGAGCTAGTGTTGGACAGAGGGCAGTGGGTGGAGCTAGTGTTGGACAGAGGGCAGTGGGTGGAGCTAGTGTTGGACAGAGGGCAGTGGGTGGAGCTAGTGTTGGACAGAGGGCAGTGGGTGGAGCTAGTGTTGGACAGAGGGCAGTGGGTGGAGCTAGTGTTGGACAGAGGGCAGTGGGTGGAGCTAGTGTTGGACAGAGGGCAGTGGGTGGAGCTAGTGTTGGACAGAGGGCAGTGGGTGGAGCTAGTGTTGGACAGAGGGCAGTGGGTGGAGCTAGTGTTGGACAGAGGGCAGTGGGTGGAGCTAGTGTTGGACAGAGGGCAGTGGGTGGAGCTAGTGTTGGACAGAGGGCAGTGGGTGGAGCTAGTGTTGGACAGAGATGATAGGACAGTGGGTGAAGCTAGCGTTGGTCAGAGGGTAGTGGGTGGAGCTAGTGTTGGACAGAGATGATAGGACAGTGGGTGGAGCTAGTGTTGGACAGAGGTGTGTGTGTTTGGAGTTGATAGTGTAGCCTAGACAGCCTGTCTCAGCTCGCCTACTTAGAAAAGTCTAAAGGTGTATAATTACTTTGTTGGAGAGTCACACACACACCCATACAGCACACACACACAAACACAAATGTCATGGAGAATGTACAGGCCAGGGTCATCTACTGTTGTTATGGAGAATGTACAGGCCAGGGTCATCTACTGTTGTTATGGAGAATGTACAGGCCAGGGTCATCTGGATATCCTGGTCTATCCTGGTCTATCCTGGTCTATCCTGGTCGAGAGAGAGAGAGAGAGAGAGAGAGAGAGAGAGAGAGAGAGAGAGAGAGAGAGAGAGAGATGAATTTTACAGATGTTTTTATTGATTAGCATTCTGCATAATGTGTATCCAAGTGAAATCTCATATCTGGTTTCACTGGACCTCTTCATAGTTCTAAAAACCTATCAGAAATACACAGCACAACGTGTAAATTATCACTCAACGGCTATGGAGTTCAGACTGAAATTGACCACGTTTGACACAAACCTACTACCACACCCCGTTCAAAGACACAAATGTTTTGTCTTGCCCTCCCTCTGACTGGCACACATAAAACAATCTGTCTCAGTTGCCTCAAGGTTTACAAATCCTGCTTTAACCTGTCTCCTCCCCTTCATCTACACTGATGTGGATTTAACAAGTGATCAATAGGGGATCCTAGATTCACCTGGTCAGTCTATTTAATGGAAAGAGTTCTTAATGTTTTGTCCACTGTATATGACTCTAGCCTAGCTTCTCTTCTTCTCCTGAAGCTAGCCTTGCTTAGCTTCTCTTCTTCTCATGAAGCTAGCCTTGCTTAGCTTCTCTTCTTCTCATGAAGCTAGCCTTGCTTAGCTTCTCTTCTTCTCATGAAGCTAGCCTTGCTTAGCTTCTCTTCTTCTCCTGAAAGCTTAGCCTTCTCCTGAAGCTAGCTTCTCTTCTTCTCCTGAAGCTAGCCTTGCCTAGCTTCTCTTCTTCTCCTGAAGCTAGCCATGCCTAGCTTCTCTTCTTCTCCTGAAGCTAGCCATGCCTAGCCTAGCTTCTCCTCTTTTCCTGAAGCTAGCCATGCCTGTTCTAGCTTCTCCTCTTTTCCTGAAGCTAGCCATTCCTGGCCTAGCTTCTCCTCTTTTCCTGAAGCTAGCCATGCCTGGCCTAGCTTCTCCTCTTTTCCTGAAGCTAGCCATGCCTGGCCTAGCTTCTCCTCTTTTCCTGTAGCTAGCCATGCCTGGCCTAGCTTCTCCTCTTTTCCTGTAGCTAGCCATGCCTTGCCTAGCTTCTCCTCTTTTCCTGTAGCTAGCCATGCCTGGCCTAGCTTCTCCTCTTTTCCTGAAGCTAGCCATGCCTGGCCTAGCTTCTCCTCTTTTCCTGAAGCTAGCCATGCCTGGCCTAGCTTCTCCTCTTTTCCTGAAGCTAGCCATGCCTGGCCTAGCTTCTCCTCTTTCCTGAAGCTAGCCATGCCTGGCCTAGCTTCTCCTCTTTCCTGTAGCTAGCCATGCCTGGCCTAGCTTCTCCTCTTTTCCTGAAGCTAGCCATGCCTGGCCTAGCTTCTCCTCTTTTCCTGAAGCTAGCCATGCCTGGCCTAGCTTCTCCTCTTTTCCTGAAGCTAGCCATGCCTGGCCTAGCTTCTCCTCTTTTCCTGAAGCTAGCCATGCCTGGCCTAGCTTCTCCTCTTTTCCTGTAGCTAGCCATGCCTGGCCTAGCTTCTCTTCTTCTCCTGAAGCTAGCCATGCCTGGCCTAGCTTCTCCTCTTTTTCTGAAGCTAGCCATGCCTGGCCTAGCTTCTCCTCTTTTCCTGAAGCTAGCCATGCCTGGCCTAGACCTCAAACTATTTCTGGAAAATCATTCTAAATAAATTATTTTTAATTACCACAAATATTCCATGAAAAACACTAGGCTATTTATTTGGTTTGTCATTCAATGTATAGCAGCCTAGAGGTAGATAAATGGTGGTTCCTTCCCTGTCGTCTCTGACAGAGGTGAGAAGGATGAAGAACTGTAAGCTACCTGTGTGTGCACTGCGGAGGCCAATCAGAACGTTCAGAATCAGCAGCAGTTTGTTCTCCTGAAGCTAGCCGTGCCTCTCCTCTCTGACCTAGTGAAGCTAGCCGTGCCTCTCCTCTCTGACCTAGTTCAGCTACCTGTGTGTGCACTGCGGAGGCCTCTCCTCTCTGACCTAGTTCAGCTACCTGTGTGTGCACTGAGGAGGCCTCTCCTCTCTGACCTAGTTCAGCTACCTGTGTGTGCACTGCGGAGGCCTCTCCTCTCTGACCTAGTTCAGCTACCTGTGTGTGCACTGCGGAGGCCTCTCCTCTCTGACCTAGTTCAGCTACCTGTGTGTGCACTGCGGAGGCCTCTCCTCTCTGACCTAGTTCAGCTACCTGTGTGTGCACTGCGGAGGCCTCTCCTCTTGACCTAGTTCAGCTACCTGTGTGTGTACTGAGGAGGCCTCTCCTCTCTGACCTAGTTCAGCTACCTGTGTGTGCACTGCGGAGGCCTCTCCTCTCTGACCTAGTTCCAACAACATACTGTTACTACGCCTGTTTAGTCTGGCATGAAGTCAGTTGCCCTAGTAACACCCTGAGGGGAGGATCAGGATCTCACGTGTGTGTGTGTGTGTGTGTGTGTGTGTGTGTGTGTGTGTGTGTGTGTGTGTGTGTGTGTGTGTGTGTGTGTGTGTAACTTGAAACAACTTAACACCCACATCTAAGTTATGGCATTGTCTTCCTATCAGTATTAGAATCTATTGAGTCATGACTGTAACAATGGAACAGTGTGTTGGTGATGTGACTCAGGACTAGCTGGAGGTCAGAGGTTAAATGCTGACTTTTTTTTTTTTTTTGGAAAAGGCCCCAGCTCTGCATTTTTGACTTTCAGTGTCATTAGTCAGGATATAGTAAGTATCTCCTCTATCTTCTCTAGTCATCAGAGAAGATGGTCAACAAACTCACTCACTTATTTGTTAGTTTTTTAAATGAATGAGTTATTTTGTTTGTTCATTCCTTCGGTCATTCATGCACTTTGGTTTTATTAGTTGGTTCAGTCATTCGTTCACTCATTGCACTGGAGAGGTTGTTGAGTACCAGCCAGGTCCTGTAGCAACCAGCTATCTGTGTCTGTACTCGGGGTGTGAATGATTATCTACTCACACCAGGGAGAGAGACTGTTATTTACAGTTAGTGAGAGGGAGTGGATGATGGAAAGAGAGAGGGAAGGAAAAATAATGAAATAGAGAATGAGAAAGAGATGGAGGGAGGGAGAGATGGAGGGAGAGATGGAGGGAGGGACTGAGAGATGGAGGGAGGGAGAGATGGAGGGAGGGACTGAGAGATGGAGGGACGGAGAGATGGAGGGAGGGTGAGATGGATGGAGGGAGGGAGAGTTTGTGAGATGGAGGGAGAGATGGAAGGCCTCGGTGGCCTTTGGAGCTCAAACAGTTCTGAGATGGAGACGGTGGGAGGGAGGGAGAGATGGAGGGAGGGACTGAGAGATGGAGAGGAGGACTGAGAGATGGAGGTCAGGGACTGAGGAGATGGAGGGACTGAGAGAAGGAAGAGAATTACCCACCAATAACCTCCCTGAGATGGATTGGACTCACTACTACTACATTATACCATACTGAGAGATGGAGGGACTGAGAGATGGAGGGAGGGACTGAGAGATGGAGGGAGGGACTGAGAGATGGAGGGACTGAGAGATGGAGGGAGGGACTGAGAGATGGAGGGAGGGACTGACTCACAGGGAGGGAAGGAGGGAGGGTGAGATGGAGGGAGGGAGTTTGTGTTCCATAGTTGAAGGCCTCGGTGGCCTATTTGAGCTCAAACAGTTCTGATAATCTCCGGTGGGAGCGAGAGACTGATTGGTCGGCTGGAGGCCACACTTGAGCAGAGCCCAGTCGATAAAAAGCCCTCTGAGAAGAACAATACATTACACTGTCTCCAGAGAGACATAAAGGACAGGAGGGAGAGAGTTCAAAGGAAGTCAGAACTACCTACCAATAACCTGTTCCCTGACTCACACCAGAATATACACTATCTCCACATTCCAACTACTACTACCTATCTACACTGACTCACTCACTACTACATTATCTACAGCAATCTCCACTGACTCACTACTACTAATACATTATACTACTATCTCCACTGACTCACTACTACTACATTATACTACTATCTCCACTGACTCACTACTACTACATTATACTACTATCTCCATTGACTCACTACTACTACATTATACTACTATCTCCACTGACTCACTACTACTACTACATTATACTACTATCTCCACTGACTCACAACTACTACATTATACTACTATCTCCACTGACTCACTACTACTACATTATACTACTATCTCCACTGACTCACAACTACTACTACTATCTCCACTGACTCACTACTACTACATTATACTACTATCTCCACTGACTCACTACTACTACATTATACTACTATCTCCACTGACTCACTACTACTACATTATACTACTATCTCCACTGACTCACTACTACTACTACATTATACTACTATCTCCACTGACTCACTACTACTACTACATTATACTACTATCTCCACTGACTCACTACTACTACATTATACTACTATCTCCACTGACTCACTACTACTACTACATTATACTACTATCTCCACTGACTCACAACTACTACATTATAATACTATCTCCACTGACTCACTACTACTACTACATTATGCTACTATCTCCACTGACTCACTACTACTACTACATTATACTACTATCTCCACTGACTCACTACTACTACATTATACTACTATCTCCATTGACTCACTACTACTACATTATACTACTATCTCCACTGACTCACTACTACTACTACATTATACTACTATCTCCATTGACTCACTCCTACTACTTTATACTACTATCTCCATTGACTCACTACTACTACTTTATTCTACTATCTCCACTGACTCACTACTACTACTACATTATACTACTATCTCCACTGACTCACTACTACTACATTATACTACTATCTCCACTGACTCACTACTACTACATTATACTACTATCTCCACTGACTCACTACTACTACATTATACTACTATCTCCACTGACTCACTACTACTACATTATACTACTATCTCCACTGACTCACTACTACTACTACATTATACTACTATCTCCACTGACTCACTACTACTACATTATACTACTATCTCCACTGACTCACTACTACTACTACATTATACTACTATCTCCACTGACTCACTACTACTACTACATTATACTACTATCTCCACTGACTCACTACTACTACTACATTATACTACTATCTCCACTGACTCACTACTACTACTACATTATACTACTATCTCCACTGACTCACTACTACTACTACATTATACTACTATCTCCACTGACTCACAACTACTACTACTACATTATACTACTATCTCCACTGACTCACTACTACTACTACATTATACTACTATCTCCACTGACTCACTACTACTACTACATTATACTACTATCTCCACTGACTCACTACTACTACATTATACTACTATCTCCACTGACTCACTACTACTACTACATTATACTACTATCTCCACTGACTCACACTACTACTACATTATACTACTATCTCCACTGACTCACTACTACTACTACATTATACTACTATCTCCACTGACTCACTACTACTACTACATTATACTACTATCTCCACTGACTCACTACTACTACTACATTATACTACTATCTCCACTGACTCACTACTACTACTACATTATACTACTATCTCCACTGACTCACTACTACATTATACTACTATCTCCACTGACTCACTACTACTACTACTATCTCCACTGACTCACTACTACTACTACTATCTCCACTGACTCACTACTACTACTACTATCTCCACTGACTCACTACTACTACTACTATCTCCACTGACTCACTACTACTACTACTATCTCCACTGACTCACTACTATACTACTACTATCTCCACTACTACTACTACTACATTATACTACTATCTCCACTGACTCACTACTACTACTACTACTACTATCCACTGACTCACTACTACTACTACATTATACTACTATCTCCACTGACTCACTACTACTACTACATTATACTCACTACTACTCTACTACTATCTCCACTGACTACTACTACATTATACTACTATCTCCACTGACTCACTACTACTACATTATACTACTATCTCCACTGACTCACTACTACTACTACTACTATCTCCACTGACTCACTACTACTACATTATACTACTATCTCCACTGACTGACACTACTACTACATTATACTACTATCTCCACTGACTCACTACTACTACATTATACTACTATCTCCACTGACTCACTACTACTACATTATACTACTATCTCCACTGACTCACTACTACTACTACTATCTCCACTGACTCACTACTACTACTACTATCTCCACTGACTCACTACTACTACTACTATCTCCACTGACTCACTACTACTACTACTACTATCTCCACTGACTCACTACTACTACTACTACTATCTCCACTGACTCACTACTACTACTACTACTATCTCCACTGACTCACTACTACTACATTGTACTACTATCTCCACTGACTCACTACTACTACATTGTACTACTATCTCCACTGACTCACTACTACTACATTATACTACTATCTCCACTGACTCACTACTACTACTACATTATACTACTATCTCCACTGACTCACTACTACTACATTATACTACTATCTCCACTGACTCACTACTACTACATTATACTACTATCTCCACTGACTCACTACTACTACATTATACTACTATCTCCACTGACTCACTACTACTACTACATTATACTACTATCTCCACTGACTCACTACTACTACATTATACTACTATCTCCACTGACTCACTACTACTACATTATACTACTATCTCCACTGACTCACTACTACTACATTATACTACTATCTCCACTGACTCACTACTACTACATTATACTACTATCTCCACTGACTCACTACTACTACATTATACTACTATCTCCACTGACTCACTACTACTACATTATACTACTATCTCCACTGACTCACTACTACTACATTATACTACTATCTCCACTGACTCACTACTACTACTACATTATACTACTATCTCCACTGACTCACTACTACTACATTATACTACTATCTCCACTGACTCACTACTACTACATTATACTACTATCTCCACTGACTCACTACTACTACATTATACTACTATCTCCACTGACTCACTACTACTACTACATTATACTACTATCTCCACTGACTCACTACTACTACTACATTATACTACTATCTCCACTGACTCACTACTACTACTACATTATACTACTATCTCCACTGACTCACTACTACTACATTGTACTACTATCTCCACTGACTCTACTACTACTACATTGTACTACTATCTCCACTGACTCACTACTACTACTACATTATACTACTATCTCCACTGACTCTACTACTACTACATTGTACTACTATCTCCACTGACTCACTACTACTACATTATACTACTATCTCCACTGACTCACTACTACTACATTGTACTACTATCTCCACTGACTCACTACTACTACATTGTACTACTATCTCCACTGACTCACTACTACTACATTGTACTACTATCTCCACTGACTCACTACTACTACATTGTACTACTATCTCCACTGACTCACTACTACTACATTATACTACTATCTCCACTGACTCACTACTACTACATTATACTACTATCTCCACTGACTCACTACTACTACATTGTACTACTATCTCCACTGACTCACTACTACTACATTGTACTACTATCTCCACTGACTCACTACTACTACATTGTACTAGCTATCTCCACTGACTCACTACTACTACTACATTGTACTACTATCTCCACTGACTCACTACTACTACATTGTACTACTATCTCCACTGACTCACTACTACTACATTGTTACTACTAAATCTCCACTGACTCACTACTACTACATTGAATACTACTATCTCCACTGACTCACTACTACTACATTGTACTACTATCTCCACTGACTCACTACTACTACATTGTACTACTATCTCCACTGACTCACTACTATCTCCACTGACTCACTACTACTACATTGTACTACTATCTCCACTGACTCACTACTACTACATTGTACTACTATCTCCACTGACTCACTACTACTACATTGTACTACTATCTCCACTGACTCACTACTACTACATTGTACTACTATCTCCACTGACTCACTACTACTACATAAATACTACTATCTCCACTGACTCACTACTACTACTACCCATTGTACTACTATCTCCACTGACTCACTACTACTACATTGTACTACTATCTCCACTGACTCACTACTACTACATTGTACTACTATCTCCACTGACTCACTACTACTACATTGTACTACTATCTCCACTGACTCACTACTACTACATTGTACTACTATCTCCTGACTCACTACTACTACTACATTGTACTACTATCTCCTGACTCACTACTACTACATTGTACTACTATCTCCTGACTCACTACTACTACATTGTACTACTATCTCCACTGACTCACTACTACTACATTGTACTACTATCTCCACTGACTCACTACTACTACATTGTACTACTATCTCCACTGACTCACTACTACTACATTGTACTACTATCTCCACTGACTCACTACTACTACATTGTACTACTATCTCCACTGACTCACTACTACTACATTGTACTACTATCTCCACTGACTCACTACTACTACATTGTACTACTATCTCCACTGACTCTACTACTACTACTACTACTACTATTCCACTGACTCACTATCTCCACTGTACTACTATCTCCACTGACTACTACTACTACTACATTGTACTACTATCTCCACTGACTCACTACTACTACTACTACTACTATCTCCACTGACTCACTACAACTACTACATTGTACTACTATCTCCACTGACTCACTACTACTACTACATTGTACCACTATCTCCACTGACTACTACTACTACTACTACATTGTACTACTATCTCCACTGACTCACTACTACTACTACTACTACTACATTGTACTACTATCTCCACTGACTCACTACTACTACTACTACTACTACATTGTACTACTATCTCCACTGACTCACTACTACTACTACTACTACATTGTACTACTATCTCCACTGACTCACTACTACTACTACTACTACATTGACTACTACTACTACTCCATTGACTCACTACTACTGACTACTACTACTACTACATTGTACTACTATCTCCACTGACTCACTACTACTACTACTACTATCTCCACTGACTCACTACTACTACTACATTGTACTACTATCTCCACTGACTCACTACTACTACTACATTGTACTACTATCTCCACTGACTCACTACTACTACTACTACTACATTGTACTACTATCTCCACTGACTCACTACTACTACTACTACTACATTGTACTACTATCTCCACTGACTCACTACTACTACTACTACATTGTACTACTATCTCCACTGACTCACTACTACTACTACTACTACATTGTACTACTATCTCCACTGACTCACTACTACTACTACTACTACATTGTACTACTATCTCCACTGACTCACTACTACTACTACTACATTGTACTACTATCTCCACTGACTCACTACTACTACTACTACTACATTGTACTACTATCTCCACTGACTCACTACAACTACTAACTACTACATTGTACTACTATCTCCACTGACTCACTACAACTACTAACTACTACTAACACGCTGGCTGTCTGTCTGTCTGTCACGCTAGTGTGTCTCTGTCTGTCTGAGCGAGAGAGACAGTTCCACAGTCACTAAGAAATATCCACACTGATGACTGACTGTGATAATGGTAATGATGATGAAGATACAGTATATTGATCGTATTTGTAATGATGATGATGATGATGAAATAGTGATTTTGTGTGTGTGTGTGTGTGTGTGTGTGTGTGTGTTTGTGTGTGCGTAGGTCCACCTGCAGACCCAGCAGAAGGGGAAGATGGGGATGGTGAGCATGGCCATGCAGGTAGTGAAGAACGATGGAGCTCTGGCTCTGTACAACGGACTCAGCGCATCACTCTGCAGACAGGTAGGAGGATGGAGAGGGTGTGTGGTGGAGAGGTGGGAGAAGGAGAGGGTGTGTGGTGGAGAGGGGGGAGGGTGTGTGGTGGAGGGGGGAGAGGGTGTGTGGTGGAGAGGGGGAGAGGGTGTGTGGTGGAGAGGGGGTGTGGAGGAGAGGGTGTGTGGTGGAGAAGGAGAGGGTGTGTGGTGGAGGGGGAGAAGGAGAGGGTGTGTGGTGGAGGGGGAGAAGGAGAGGTGTGTGGTGGTGGGGGAGAGGAGGGGTGTGTGGTGGAGGGGGGAGAAGGAGAGGGTGTGTGGTGGAGGGGGGAGAAGGAGAGGGTGTGTGGTGGAGAGGGGGAGAAGGTGTGTGGTGGAGAGGGTGTGAGTGGAGAGGGGGAGAAAAGGAGAGGGTGTGTGGAGGAGAGGGGGAGAAGGAAAGGGGCGTGTGAAAGGAGAGGGTGTGTGGTGGAGAGGGGGAGAGGGTGTGTGGTGGAGAGGGTGATGGTGGAGAGGGTGTATGGTGGAGAGGGTGGTGGTGGAGAGGGTGTGTGGTAGAGGGGGGAGAGGGTGTGGTAGAGAGGGGGAGAGGGTGTGTGGTGGAGAGGGTGTGTGGTGGAGGAGGGGGGAGAAGGAGAGGGTGTGTGGTAGAGGGGGGGGGGTGTGTGTTAAAGAGAGAATGGGTGTAATCCTGTAATGACAGTTCCATCTGTTCCAGAGATGGGTATATAGAACCTGAGTGTTCCAGGCAGAAGGATCAGTATTCTGTTCCAGAGATAGGTATATAGAACCTGCGTGTTCCAGGCAGAAGGATGAGTATTCTGTTCCAGAGATGGGTATATAGAACCTGCGTGTTCCAGGCAGAAGGATCAGTATTCTGTTCCAGAGATGGGTATATAGAACCTGCGTGTTCCAGGCAGAAGGATCAGTATTCTGTTCCAGAGATGGGTATATAGAACCTGCGTGTTCCAGGCAGAAGGATCAGTATTCTGTTCCAGAGATAGGTATATAGAACCTGCGTGTTCCAGGCAGAAGGATCAGTATTCTGTTCCAGAGATATGTATATAGAACCTGCGTGTTCCAGGCAGAAGGATCAGTATTCTGTTCCAGAGACAGGTATATAGAACCTGCGTGTTCCAGGCAGAAGGATCAGTATTCTGTTCCAGAGACGGGTATATAGAACCTGCGTGTTCCAGGCAGAAGGATCAGTATTCTGTTCCAGAGATAGGTATATAGAACCTGCGTGTTCCAGGCAGAAGGATCAGTATTCTGTTCCAGAGACGGGTATATAGAACCTGTGTGTTCCAGGCAGAAGGATCAGTATTCTGTTCCAGAGATAGGTATATAGAACCTGCGTGTTCCAGGCAGAAGGATCAGTATTCTGTTCCAGAGACGGGTATATAGAACCTGCGTGTTCCAGGCAGAAGGATCAGTATTCTGTTCCAGAGACGGGTATATAGAAGGGCGTGTTCCAGGCAGAAGGATCAGTATTCTGTTCCAGAGACGGGTATATAGAACCTGCGTGTTCCAGGCAGAAGGATCAGTATTCTGTTCCAGAGACGGGTATATAGAACCTGCGTGTTCCAGGCAGAAGGATCAGTATTCTGTTCCAGAGATAGGTATATAGAACCTGAGTGTTCCAGGCAGAAGGATCAGTATTCTGTTCCAGAGACGGGTATATAGAACCTGCGTGTTCCAGGCAGAAGGATCAGTATTCTGTTCCAGAGATAGGTATATAGAACCTGCGTGTTCCAGGCAGAAGGATCAGTATTCTGTTCCAGAGATAGGTATATAGAACCTGAGTGTTCCAGGCAGAAGGATCAGTATTCTGTTCCAGAGACGGGTATATAGAACCTGCGTGTTCCAGGCAGAAGGATCAGTATTCTGTTCCAGAGATAGGTATATAGAACCTGCGTGTTCCAGGCAGAAGGATCAGTATTCTGTTCCAGAGATGGGTATATAGAACCTGCGTGTTCCAGGCAGAAGGATCAGTATTCTGTTCCAGAGACGGGTATATAGAACCTGCGTGTTCCAGGCAGAAGGATCAGTATTCTGTTCCAGAGACAGGTATATAGAACCTGCGTGTTCCAGGCAGAAGGATCAGTATTCTGTTCCAGAGATGGGTATATAGAACCTGCGTGTTCCAGGCAGAAGGATCAGTATTCTGTTCCAGAGATGGGTATATAGAACCTGAGTGTTCCAGGCAGAAGGATCAGTATTCTGTTCCAGAGATGGGTATATAGAACCTGAGTGTTCCAGGCAGAAGGATCAGTATTCTGTTCCAGAGATGGGTATATAGAACCTGCGTGTTCCAGGCAGAAGGATCAGTATTCTGTTCCAGAGATGGGTATATAGAACCTGAGTGTTCCAGGCAGAAGGATCAGTATTCTGTTCCAGAGATGGGTATATAGAACCTGCGTGTTCCAGGCAGAAGGATCAGTATTCTGTTCCAGAGATGGGTATATAGAACCTGCGTGTTCCAGGCAGAAGGATCAGTATTCTGTTCCAGAGATGGGTATATAGAACCTGCGTGTTCCAGGCAGAAGGATCAGTATTCTGTTCCAGAGATGGGTATATAGAACCTGCGTGTTCCAGGCAGAAGGATCAGTATTCTGTTCCAGAGATAGGTATATAGAACCTGCGTGTTCCAGGCAGAAGGATCAGTATTCTGTTCCAGAGATATGTATATAGAAAAGATACACATCGCACTTTTTTTCAATTTGTTGTACTTTTTTTCTTCCTTCCTTCCCTCCCTCCCTCCCTCCCTCCTCCCTCCCTCCCTCCCTCCCTCCCCCTCCCTCCCTCCCTCCCTCCCTCCCTCCCTCCCTCCCTCCCTCCCTCCCTCCCTCCCTCCCTCCCTCTAGATGTCCTATTCTCTAACTAGGTTTGCTATCTATGAGACAGTCAGAGACATGTTGAGCAGCAGTAACCAGGGGCCCATGCCTTTCTACCAGAAGGTGCTGCTGGGGGCCTTCGGAGGTAGGGACACACAGACACACAGACACAGACACACAGACACAAACACACAGACACAGACACACACACAGACACACACACACAGACACAGGCACAGGCTTGCTCAACCACGCATGTATGCTGAACACACGCTGTGAACAGTCTGAGGGTAATGCTCACACACACACACAGTCTGAGGGTAATGCTCACACACACACAGTCTGAGGGTAATGCTCACACACACAGTCTGAGGGTAATGCTTACACACACACAGTCTGAGGGTAATGCTCACACACACACAGTCTGAGGGTAATGCTCACACACACACAGTCTGAGGGTAATGCTCACACACACAGTCTGAGGGTAATGCTCACACACACAGTCTGAGAGTAATGCTCACACACACAGTCTGAGAGTAATGCTTACACACACAGTCTGAGAGTAATGCTCACACACACAGTCTGAGAGTAATGCTCACACACACAGTCTGAGAGTAATGCTCACACACACAGTCTGAGAGTAATGCTCACACACACACACACACACACACACACAGTCTGAGAGTAATGCTCACACACACAGTCTGAGGGTAATGCTCACACACACAGTCTGAGAGTAATGCTCACACACACAGTCTGAGAGTAATGCTCACACACACAGTCTGAGGGTAATGCTCACACACACAGTCTGAGGGTAATGCTCACACACACAGTCTGAGGGTAATGCTCACACACACAGTCTGAGAGTAATGCTCACACACACAGTCTGAGAGTAATGCTCACACACACAGTCTGAGGGTAATGCTCACACACACAGTCTGAGGGTAATGCTCACACACACAGTCTGAGGGTAATGCTCACAACACAGTCTGAGGGTAATGCTCACAACACAGTCTGAGGGTAATGCTCACAACACAGTCTGGGGGTAATGCTCACACACACAGTCTGGGGGTAATGCTCACACACACAGTCTGAGAGTAATGCTCACACACACAGTCTGAGAGTAATGCTCACACACACAGTCTGAGAGTAATGCTCACACACACAGTCTGAGAGTAATGCTCACACACACAGTCTGAGGGTAATGCTCACACACACAGTCTGAGAGTAATGCTCACACACACAGTCTGAGGGTAATGCTCACACACACAGTCTGAGGGTAATGCTCACACACACAGTCTGAGAGTAATGCTCACACACACAGTCTGAGGGTAATGCTCACACACACAGTCTTGTATAGCCAACAATTCAGTCCCATTCAAAATCCTATTTTCCCTAACCTTATCTCTAACCTTATCCCTAAAACTAACCCGAGCTCCTAACCCTAACTTAATTCTAACACTAATGTTTACCTTAACCCGAAACCCCTAGAAATGGCATTTGACCTTGTGGGGACAAACAAAATGTCCCCAGTTGGTAAAATGTTAGTTATTTAATAATCCCACACTACTCTCTGTCATGCGTCTAGGTTGTACCGGCGGGTTCATTGGTTCTCCTGCAGACATGGTGAACGTCAGGTCAGAGAAACACCTTGTTAACACACAGCTCTCTTCCATTTTATGATAGTTATTCAATACTTATAGTTAGGTTGTATGATGTATATTAATGTCATGTTTTAACTAATACACTCGTTTTGCTCCTCAGGATGCAGAATGATGTTAAACTTCCCCCAGAGCTGAGGAGAAAGTGAGTGTTCCTGACCATTTAGACCACATGATGTGTTGTTGATCTGACAATGTCTAACTCTGTCTAACTCTGTCTCTCTCTCTCTGTCTCTCTCTCTGTCTCTCTCTCTCTGTCTCTCTCTCTCTGTCTCTCTCTCTCTGTCTCTCTCTCTCTGTCGGTCTCTCTCTCTCTCTCTCGGTCTCTCTCTCTCTCTCTCGGTCTCTCTCTCTCTCTCTCGGTCTCTCTCTCTCTCTCGGTCTCTCTCTCTCTCTCTCGGTCTCTCTCTCTCTCTCTCTCTGTCTCTCTCTCTCTCTCTCTCTCTGTCTCTCTCTCTCTCTCGGTCTCTCTCTCTCTCGGTCTCTCTCTCTCTCTCTCGGTCTCTCTCTGTCTCTCTCTCGGTCTCTCTCTCTCTGTCTCTCTCTCGGTCTCTCTGTCTCTCTGTCTCTCAGCTACAAACATGCTGTGGACGGTCTCTTCAGGGTCTTCAGAGAAGGTAGGAATGTGTGATTTGTACTCAAAAAGACGAATGCAAAAAACATTTGATAAAAAATAGAACGATAGAAAGCTTTTGTTTAAAAAAATTGCTACTGTTTGTATTCTGCTGCTCCCTGCTCATTACCCCCCCCTGTGAATGACCCTGACCCTTCCCCTCTGACCTGTGTGTAGAGGGGGTGAGGAAGTTGTTCTCAGGAGCCACCATGGCCTCCAGCAGAGGAGCTCTGGTCACCGTGGGACAGGTACGACCGCACAGCACTGTGGGAAATGTAGTTTATTAATAGCGTTATGTATAGCAGTAGATTGTATGGATTAGGAGAGAGACTCTAGTTGGTTTTCTTTAGGTCTTCTCTTTATCTACTGATTTGTCTTTTGAATGTATTTGGAATTATAACCCATCTCATGTTCCTCTCTCCATTTCACCCTCTCTCTCTCCATCTCACCCTCATCATCTCACCCTCCTCGCTCTCTCCATCTCGCCCTCCTCTCTACATCTCGCCCTCCTCTCTCCATCTCGCCCTCCTCTCTCCATCTCGCCCTCCTCTCTCCATCTCGCCCTCCTCTCTCCATCTCACCCTCATTATCTCACCCTCCTCGCTCTCTCCATCTCACCCTCCTCTCCATCTCACCCTCCTCTCCATCTCACCCTCTCTCCATCTCACCCTCTCTCTCCATCTCACCCTCCTCTCCATCTCACCCTCCTCTCCATCTCACCCTCTCTCTCCATCTCACCCTCCTCTACATCTCACCCTCATGATCTCACCCTCCTCTCTCTCCATCTCACCCTCATCATCTCACCCTCCTCGCTCTCTCCATCTCACCCTCCTCGCTCTCTCCATCTCACCATCCTCGCTCTCTCCATCTCACCCTCTTCGCTCTCTCCATCTCACCCTCTTCGCTCTCTCCATCTCACCCTCTTTGCTCTCTCCATCTCACCCTCTTTGCTCTCTCCATCTCACCCTCTTTGCTCTCTCCATCTCACCCTCTTTGCTCTCTCCATCTCACCCTCTTTGCTCTCTCCATCTCACCCTCTTTGCTCTCTCCATCTCACCCTCCATCTTTGCTCTCTCCATCTCACCCTCTTTGCTCTCTCCATCTCACCCTCTTTGCTCTCTCCATCTCACCCTCTTTGCTCTCTCCATCTCACCCTCTTTGCTCTCTCCATCTCGTCCTCTTCGCTCTCTCCATCTCGCCCTCCTCGCTCTCTCCATCTCGCCCTCCTCGCTCTCTCCATCTCGCCCTCCTCGCTCTCTCCATCTCGCCCTCCTCGCTCTCTCCATCTCGCCCTCCTCGCTCTCTCCATCTCGCCCTCCTCGCTCTCTCCATCTCGCCCTCCTCGCTCTCTCCATCTCGCCCTCCTCGCTCTCTCCATCTCGCCCTCCTCGCTCTCTCCATCTCGCCCTCCTCGCTCTCTCCATCTCACCCTCCTCGCTCTCTCCATCTCGCCCTCCTCGCTCTCTCCATCTCGCCCTCCTCGCTCTCTCCATCTCGCCCTCCTCGCTCTCTCCATCTCGCCCTCCTCTCTCTCTCCATCTCGCCCTCCTCTCTCTCTCCATCTCACCCTCATTATCTCGCCCTCCTCGCTCTCTCCATCTCACCCTCCTCGCTCTCTCCATCTCACCCTCCTCACTCTCTCCATCTCACCTTCCTCTCTCCCTTCCCCCTCCATCTCCCTGTCTATCTTTCTCTTTCTCTCCATATCTCCCTGCCCTTTCTCTCCTCCCTCCTCTCTGTAGTTGGCATGTTATGACCAGGCTAAACAGCTGGTGCTGTCTTCAGGCTTCATGGGCGATAACATCCTCACACACTTCCTGTCTAGCTTTATCGCTGTGAGTAACCAGGCTTCTTATTGGTTAAAATAGTGCAGAGTGCTGGTTGGATAGAATGTGATATGATAACAATGACATAGTTCATTGATGCAGTAACTCAATGAAAACAAATGATATGTCTCTCTGTCTGTGTCTGTCTGTCTGTAGGGAGGCTGTGCTACGTTCCTGTGTCAGCCTCTAGATGTGATGAAGACCAGGTTGATGAACTCTAAAGGAGAATACTCAGTAAATTACTCCATCCATCCCTCTCTTCCATCTCTCCATCCATCCCTCTCTTCCATCTCTCCATCCATCCCTCTCTTCCATCTCTCCATCCATCCCTCTCTTCCATCTCTCCATCCATCCCTCTCTTCCATCTCTCCATCCATCCCTCTCTTCCATCTCTCCATCCATCCCTCTCTTCCATCTCTCCATCCATCCATCCCTCTCTTCATCTCTCCATCCCTCTCTTCATCTCTCCATCCATCCCTCTCTTCATCTCTCCATCCATCCCTCTCTTCATCTCTCCATCCATCCCTCTCTTCATCTCTCCATCCATCCCTCTCTTCATCTCTCCATCCATCCCTCTCTTCCATCTCTCCATCCATCCCTCTCTTCCATCTCTCCATCCATCCCTCTCTTCATCTCTCCATCCATCCCTCTCTTCCATCTCTCCATCCTTCCCTCTCTTCCATCTCTCCATCCATCCCTCTCTTCCATCCCTCTCTTTTTCATCTCTCCATCCAACCCTCTTCCATCTCTCCATCCAACCCTCTTCCATCTCTCCATCCATCCCTCTTCCATCTCTCCATCCATCCCTCTTCCATCTCTCCATCCATCCCTCTTTTTCATCTCTCCATCCATCCCTCTCTTCATCTCATCTCTCCATACATCCCTCTCTTCATCTCTCCATACATCCCTCTTTTTCATCTCTCCATCCATCCCTCTTTAAACCCTATTTTCTTCCCTTCATCCAACTCTCTCACCATGTAACTGTGTGTTTCAGGGTGTGATACACTGTCTGAGAGTGACAGCTAAAGAGGGACCCATGGCCTTCTACAAGGTGAGACACACACACACACATACAGAGACGGACACACTCACACACACACACACAGAGACAGACACACTCACACACACACACACACAGAGTCCCAGAAACCCATCTAGCAGACCAGCCTAATAACCTTTGCTTTGTGTGACTGTCTTTCTGACAGAGACTATAGTTTCTAACTGATCTTGTAATCCTGGGTCTTACCTTATATATATATGAAGGCTGGGTCTTACCTTATATATATGAAGGCTGGGTCTTACCTTATATATATGAAGGCTGGGTCTTACCTTATATATATGAAGGCTGGGTCTTACCTTATATATATGAAGGCTGGGTCTTACCTTATATATGAAGGCTGGGTCTTTCCTTAACATATATATGAAGGCTGGGTCTTATCTTAACATATATATGAAGGCTGGGCTTACCTTAACGTATATATGAAGGTTGGGTCTTTCCTTAACATATATATGAAGGCTGGGTCTTACCTTAACATATATATGAAGGCTGGGTCTTACCTTAACATGTATATGAAGGCTGGGTCTTACCTTATATATATATGAAGGCTGGGTCTTACCCTATATATATGAAGGCTGGGTCTTACCTTATATATATGAAGGCTGGGTCTTACCTTATATATATGAAGGCTGGGTCTCACCTTAACATATATATGAAGGATGGGTCTTACCCTAACATGTATATGAAGGCTGGGCTTACCTTAATGTATATATGAAGGCTGGGTCTTACCTTAACATATATATGAAGGCTGGGCTTACCTTAACGTATATATGAAGGTTGGGTCTTTCCTTAACATATATATGAAGGCTGGGTCTTACCTTAACATATATATGAAGGCTGGGTCTTACCTTAACATGTATATGAAGGCTGGGTCTTACCTTAACATGTATATGAAGGCTGGGTCTTACCTTAACGTATATATGAAGGCTGGGTCTTACCTTAACGTGTATATGAAGGCTGGGTCTTACCTTAACATGTATATGAAGGCTGGGTCTTACCTTAACATATATATGAAGGCTGGGTCTTACCTTAATGTATATATGAAGGTTGGGTCTTTCCTTAACATATATATGAAGGCTGGGTCTTACCTTAACATATATATGAAGGCTGGGTCTTACCTTAACATGTATTTGAAGGCTGGGTCTTACCTTAACATATATATGAAGGCTGGGTCTTACCTTAACATATATATGAAGGCTGAGTCGTACCGTAACATATATATGAAGGCTGAGTCGTACCGTAACATATATATGAAGGCTGAGTCGTACCTTAACATATATATGAAGGCTGAGTCGTACCTTAACATATATATGAAGGCTGAGTCGTACCTTAACATATATATGAAGGCTGAGTCGTACCTTAACATATATATGAAGGCTGGGTCTTAACATATATATGAAGGATAGGTCTTACCTTAACATGTATATGAAGGCTGGGTCTTACCTTAACATGTATATGAAGGCTGGGTCTTACCTTAACATGTATATGAAGGCTGGGTCTTACCTTAACATGTATATGAAGGATGGGTCTTACCTTAACATGTATATGAAGGATGGGTCTTACCTTAACATGTATATGAAGGCTGGGTCTTACCTTAACATGTATATGAAGGCTGGGTCTTACCTTAACATGTATATGAAGGATGGGTCTTACCTTAACATATATATGAAGGCTGGGTCTTACCTTAACATGTATATGAAGGCTGGGTCTTACCTTAACGTATATATGAAGGCTGGGTCTTACCTTAACGTGTATATGAAGGCTGGGTCTTACCTTAACATGTATATGAAGGCTGGGTCTTACCTTAACATATATATGAAGGCTGGGTCTTACCTTAATGTATATATGAAGGCTGGGTCTTACCATAACATGTATATGAAGGCTGGGTCTTACCTTAACATATATATGAAGGCTGGGTCTTACCTTAACATATATATGAAGGCTGGGTCTTAACATATATATGAAGGATAGGTCTTACCTTAACATGTATATGAAGGATAGGTCTTACCTTAACATGTATATGAAGGCTGGGTCTTACCTTAACATGTATATGAAGGCTGGGTCTTACCTTAACATATATATGAAGGCTGGGTCTTACCTTAACATGTATATGAAGGCTGGGTCTTACCTTAACATGTATATGAAGGATGGGTCTTACCTTAACATGTATATGAAGGATGGGTCTTACCTTAACATGTATATGAAGGATGGGTCTTACCTTAACATGTATTTGAAGGCTGGGTCTTACCTTAACATATATATGAAGGCTGGGTCTTACCTTAACATATATATGAAGGCTGAGTCGTACCTTAACATGTATATGAAGGCTGGGTCTTACCTTAACATATATATGAAGGCTGGGTCTTACCTTAACATGTATATGAAGGCTGGGTCTTACCTTAACATGTATATGAAGGATGGGTCTTACCTTAACATGTATATGAAGGATGGGTCTTACCTTAACATGTATATGAAGGATGGGTCTTACCTTAACATGTATTTGAAGGCTGGGTCTTACCTTAACATGTATTTGAAGGCTGGGTCTTACCTTAACATATATATGAAGGCTGAGTCGTACCGTAACATATATATGAAGGCTGAGTCGTACCTTAACATATATATGAAGGCTGAGTCGTACCTTAACATATATATGAAGGCTGAGTCGTACCTTAACATATATATGAAGGCTGAGTCGTACCTTAACATATATATGAAGGCTGGGTCTTAACATATATATGAAGGATAGGTCTTACCTTAACATGTATATGAAGGCTGGGTCTTACCTTAACATGTATATGAAGGCTGGGTCTTACCTTAACATGTATATGAAGGCTGGGTCTTACCTTAACATGTATATGAAGGATGGGTCTTACCTTAACATGTATATGAAGGATGGGTCTTACCTTAACATGTATATGAAGGCTGGGTCTTACCTTAACATGTATATGAAGGCTGGGTCTTACCTTAACATGTATATGAAGGATGGGTCTTACCTTAACATGTATATGAAGGATGGGTCTTACCTTAACATATATATGAAGGCTGGGTCTTACCTTAACATATATATGAAGGCTGAGTCGTACCTTAACATGTATATGAAGGCTGGGTCTTACCTTAACATATATATGAAGGCTGGGTCTTACCTTAACATATATATGAAGGCTGGGTCTTACCTTAACATATATATGAAGGCTGGGTCTTACCTTGACATATATATGAAGGCTAATGTGAATCCTGGGTAAAGGTCTTAATTTACACATCAGGGTCTTGAGTAATTTACCAAACCAGATGAAGGGTATTGGCTGACTGTCCCATCCAGTGTCGGGGCCTAAACATATGGTCCAAGCCTGTCCAATGGGATTGCAAGGTTGTAATCAACTGTCCATCCCTGTGTAAAGGTCTTGACTAACTGCCCAATTGCATTGCAAGGTCTTAACCTACTGTCCAATCACGTCAGCATGTAGACCAACTGTCCATTCCCGTGTCAGGGTCTTGACTAAGTGCCCAATGTTCAATCACATGTAACAATGTTGGATAGGTCTTGACTGACTGTCCAATGACGTGTCAGAATGCTAACTAACTGTCCAATGTGGTTACAGGGTCTTGTTCCTGCAGGGATCCGTCTGATTCCTCACACGGTGCTCACCTTCATCTTCCTAGAGCAGCTCAAGAACAACTTCGGCATCGTCATCATCTCCTGAGCACGCTCCTTGACCTACGACCTTTACCCTCTAGCCCCCTGTCCCCTGCAAAGGTCAACCAATCACCTGTCACTGCCACGGTGCCACACCCCCCCATGGCCTTGAGCTGTCCAATCACACAGAGAGGTGGTTGTAGGGATGGAACGTCTGCTATGCTATCCTACCCAGCCCTCTTTAACCTGCTCTGGAAATCAACCAATCACCTGTCACTGCCACGGTGCCACACCCCCCCATGGCTCTGAGCTGTCCAATCACACAGAGAGGTGGTTGTAGGGATGGAACGTCTGCTATGCTATCCTACCCAGCCCTCTTTAACCTGCTCTGGAAATCAACCAATCACCTGTCACTGCCACGGTGCCACACCCCCCCATGGCTCTGAGCTGTCCAATCACACAGAGAGGTGGTTGTAGGGATGGAATGTCTGCTATGCTATCCTACCCAGCCCTCTTTAACCTGCTCTGGAAATCAACCAATCACCTGTCACTGCCACGGTGCCACACCCCCCCATGGCTCTGAGCTGTCCAATCACACAGAGAGGTGGTTGTAGGGATGGAATGTCTGCTATGCTATCCTAATCAACCAATCACCTGGGAAAAAGACTACGAAGGAACTGCCTACACCTGCACCATCACAGCCTTGTCCACAGGAAGAGTTGTCATAGCAACGCCAGTCAAACCCTGCTGTGACATCATCTTCATGTCTCTGTCATCATCAATAGTGCCATTCTCAATCGGGACTGCGCCTCAAATCATACACTATTCCCTATGTAGTGCATTACTTATGACCCTTAGTCTGTAGTGCACCTAACATGTAGCTCTGGTCAGAAGTAGTGCACTATGTAGGGAACATAGTGTCACCTGAGTTCACTCCCTAAACAGTGTTGATGTGTTTATACTGTAGCCTTCCACCATCATCATGTATGTATCACCCAAACCTGTTCCATTCCACACCACAGTCCTCATGTATTACTGGCAGTGTACTAGCTGTAGTAGTATGTATTACTAGCAGTGTAGTAGTATGTATTACTAGTTGTAGTAGTGTGTATTACTAGCGGTGTACTAGTTGTAGTAGTATGTATTACTAGCTGTGTACTAGCTGTAGTAGTATGTATTACTAGCTGTGTACTAGCTGTAGTAGTATGTATTACTAGCTGTAGTAGTATGTATTACTAGCTGTAGTAGTATGTATTACTAGTTGTAGTAGTATGTATTACTAGTTATAGTAGTATGTATTACTAGTTATAGTAGTATGTATTACTAGTTATAGTAGTATGTATTACTAGTTATAGTAGTATGTATTACTAGTTATAGTAGTATGTATTACTAGTTATAGTAGTATGTATTACTAGTTATAGTAGTATGTATTACTAGTTGTATGTATTACTAGTTGTATGTATTACTAGTTGTATGTATTACTAGTTGTAGTAGTATGTATTACTAGCAGTGTAGTAGCTGTAGTAGTGTGTATTACTGTAAATCACTACCACATTGTGGTTTTAACTGAAAACATCTCAGATACTGTCACATCGGGGGTGACGGTGACAACGGTATGCCCTCTTCCTGTTCATAACACTGTAACAGCGTATGCAGGTAGTATTACTAGTTGCGGTGAAGAGCGTGGGCCAGTAACCCGTTAAAGGTTGCCCTGTCGAATCCCGAGCTGACTAGGTAATACATCTGTTGATGTGCCCTCGAGCAAGGAAGACACTTAACCCTAATGGCTCTGGATAAGAGCTTAAATGACTCAAATGGTCATGTACTGTGACAGGTCAGTGCGATTCCTGTTCATAGGTGATGCTTATTACTGTGACAGGTCAGTGCTATTCCTGTTCATAAGTGATGCTTATTACTGTGACAGGAGATCAGTGCTATTCCTGTTCATAGGTGATGCTTATTACTATAACAGATCAGTGCTATTCCTGTTCATAAGTGATGCTTATTACTGTGACAGGTCAGTGCTATTCCTGTTCATAGGTGATGCTTATTACTGTGACAGGAGATCAGTGCTATTCCTGTTCATAAGTGATGCTTATTACTGTGACAGGAGATCAGTGCTATTCCTGTTCATAAGTGATGCTTATTACTGTGACAGGAGATCAGTGCTATTCCTGTTCATAAGTGATGATTATTACTGTAACAGATCAGTGCTATTCCTGTTCATAACTGATGCTTATTACTGTGACAGGTCAGTGCTATTCCTGTTCATAAGTGATGCTTATTACTGTAACAGATCAGTGCTATTCCTGTTCATAACTGATGCTTATTACTGTGACAGGAGATCAGTGCTATTCCTGTTCATAAGTGATGCTTATTACTGTAACAGATCAGTGCTATTCCTGTTCATAACTGATGCTTATTACTGTGACAGGAGATCAGTGCTATTCCTGTTCATAGGTGATGCTTATTACTATAACAGATCAGTGCTATTCCTGTTCATAAATGATGCTTATTACTGTGACAGGTCAGTGCTATTCCTGTTCATAAGTGATGCTTATTACTGTGACAGGTCAGTGCTATTCCTGTTCATAGGTGATGCTTATTACTGTGACAGGTCAGTGCTATTCCTGTTCATAAGTGATGCTTATTACTGTGACAGGTCAGTGCTATTCCTGTTCATAGGTGATGCTTATTACTGTGACAGGTCAGTGCTATTCCTGTTCATAATTGATGCTTATTACTGTGACAGGAGATCAGTGCTATTCCTGTTCATAAGTGATGCTTATTACTGTGACAGGAGATCAGTGCTATTCCTGTTCATAAGTGATGCTTATTACTGTAACAGATCAGTGCTATTCCTGTTCATAAGTGATGCTTATTACTGTGACAGGAGATCAGTGCTATTCCTGTTCATAGGTGATGCTTATTACTATAACAGATCAGTGCTATTCCTGTTCATAAGTGATGCTTATTACTGTGACAGGTCAGTGCTATTCCTGTTCATAGGTGACGCGTATTACTGTGACAGATCAGTGCTATTCCTGTTCATAAGTGATGCTTATTACTGTGACAGATCAGTGCTATTCCTGTTCATAACTGATGCTTATTACTGTAACAGATCAGTGCTATTCCTGTTCATAAGTGATGCTTATTACTGTAACAGGTCAGTGCTATTCCTGTTCATAAGTGATGCTTATTACTGTGACAGGAGATCAGTGCTATTCCTGTTCATAAGTGATGCGTATTACTGTGACAGGAGATCAGTGCTATTCCTGTTCATAAGTGATGCTTATTACTGTGACAGATCAGTGCTATTCCTGTTCATAACTGATGCTTATTACTGTGACAGGAGATCAGTGCTATTCCTGTTCATAGGTGATGCTTATTACTGTAACAGATCAGTGCTATTCCTGTTCATAACTGATGCTTATTACTATAACAGATCAGTGCTATTCCTGTTCATAAGTGATGCGTATTACTGTGACAGGAGATCAGTGCTATTCCTGTTCATAAGTGATGCGTATTACTGTGACAGGAGATCAGTGCTATTCCTGTTCATAAGTGATGCTTATTACTGTGACAGATCAGTGCTATTCCTGTTCATAACTGATGCTTATTACTGTGACAGGAGATCAGTGCTATAACTAGAATCTTATGAAATCATCATCTCGGAGACATCTGTGAGTGGCATTGGGTGACATAGGGTCCTATTCCTGCCTATAAGGGATGCTACATAACAGGTTATAATACCATAACAACATGGCCATCACATGCTTACAGACAAAGGTACTACACAGAAGAAGTTGCCCCTAGGCACTGATTCTGGGTCAGACATTAGTTGTATCCCCTTACCAGTTAAAGTTACTGTTGGGGCTAGGTGATCTGATCCTAGATCTGTGGTTCGGGACAACGGTAGAAATTCCCACCAAGGGCAATGTGACGAGGAGATATAACTGGACAGAGATGAGAGACGTATAGTGAATAGGTTGTACCCTGCCTTTGACCAGGCCCCATAGGGGATCAATCAGAGATACTGTTTACTGGGACCTGGATGAAAAACTGCTGTCTTTAAGGCACTTTATTAAACACACACACAGACAGGTGCACTCAAACACACACAGGTGCACTCAAACACAGACATAAGCACACTCATCTAAGACAAACAGAAAAACCCTACAGGTAACTTTAGGCAGTTATCTGTATGTAAATGGCCGTTTTGGGGCACACACCCCCACAGTGAGTTCCGGTGAGTCAGGATGCCTTTCCCTCTGTGGCCTCCAGGGGGCAGCATGGTACTGTGTGTGTTTGGGAGACTGGTCATTATGAATGAGTAACATGATTATTAACAGACACATGTCTCTGTGTGACTGAGAGAGGATTCATTCATAAATCCTACTGTGAGGTTGTGTGCGTGCTTGTGAGTGTGTGTTTCAGTTAATTGTTTGACTGTATTTGATGGGCCATTATTAAAGAGTGGTATTGGGAACCACCCCTTGTACACATGCACACACACACACACACACACACACACAATCTCTAGGAATGGAAATGAGATTGTAGGACCCAGCTCTGTGCGGCTGTACATGTATGGGTCTGTATTTTGTAGATTGTTTTTTGAATTAAAATACTAATAATTAATAACTGTCATTTTCTCTGTGGGTGTGTTTGGAGGGGGGGGGGCGTAATGGATCTCCTTGCTGACATGTGTCCTGAGTCTGTCTGTTTATTGATACTCTGTCTCCCCCTATTGGTCGTGGTGAGCAGCGCTCTTCAGTTCTGAAGCTCCGTCTTCACTCATCGCCTGGTGAGGAGCTATGAAATATGGTTCTCTAAGGTATCAGGAAGCCTGGTGAGGAGCTATGAAATATGGTTCTCTAAGGTATCAGGAAGCCTGGTGAGGAGCTATGAAATATGGTTCTCTAAGGTATCAGGAAGCCTGGTGAGGAGCTCTGAAATATGGTTCTCTAAGGTATCAGGAAGCCGCTTGAACCAGAAACACACTAGAGAATGGTTCTCTTTCAGGAACCTGGTGAGAGCAATGGTCCTCGCTTTCACAACCGGAGACAACCGTCCCCGCTTTCACAACCGGAGACAACCGTCCCCGCTTTCACAACCGGAGACAACCGTCCCCGCTTTCACAACCGGAGACAACCGTCCCCGCTTTCACAACCGGAGACAACCGTCCCCGCTTTCACAACCGGAGACAACCGTCCCCGCTTTCACAACCGGAGACGACCGTCCTCGCTTTCACAACCGGAGACGACCGTCCTCGCTTTCACATCTTTTGTGATGACAGGACCACACTAAACTTTCAAGCCCTCTGTTTTGCTGGCTTTTAGCTAATTAAACATATTTTAAAACGGTTTGTATCATTCAGAAAAAATCTTTATTTAAATGTGTAGTATCTGGGATCTACATCTGTTTATATTAGTTACTGTGCTGTTACTAAGCAGTAATGCATTACGGCAGTGTTACGTTACTACACCTAATAGGAAATGCACATGCGCACTGGGGTGCCGCGAACTGTAGAGCTCAAGGATTTTTTTGACTAAACGAAAACTAACTGTACTCCCGTCTCCTGCCTGGTCATTTCTCCACAACACAAATATTACAAAATGTATTACTTTTTTCACCACATAAACAACTGCCATCTTGCCTGAAAATATAAACATTAATCTCCCCTCTTTTTTTTTTGAATTCTTCCTGTTTTGATTGGTCTGCCAACAACCCATTGACATTGAGGAGCTGCTCCAATGTTTAAAGATCAGGTATTCCACACTATGCAACATATATTACATGAATGTTATTGTCAGAATACTGAGGATCCCTGAAGGAAAGAGCTTGTAAGTGTAGGAAGGATTTTGATATGGTTCGCATCTGTTTAGGCTTTGTTTGACTATTAGGCGTTTAAAAAAAAAATAGTATTAAATCTAACAGGAATATAGGACATCTGTGGTGATTTATGATTATTGTTAGGATTAAGACAGATTATTGTTAGGATTAAGACAGATTATTGTAAGGATTAAGACAGATTATTGTAAGGATTAAGACAGATTATTGTAAGGATTAAGACAGATTATTGTAAGGATTAAGACAGATTATTGATTAAGAGGGATTAAGACTGATTATTGTAAGGATTAAGACGGATTATTGTAAGGATTAAGACGGATTATTGTAAGGATTAAGACAGATTATTGTAAGGATTAAGACAGATTATTGTAAGGATTAAGACAGATTATTGTAAGGATTAAGACGGATTATTGTAAGGATTAAGACGGATTATTGTAAGGATTAAGACGGATTATTGTAAGGATTAAGACGGATTATTGTAAGGATTAAGACGGATTATTGTAAGGATTAAGACGGATTATTGTAAGGATTAAGACGGATTATTGTAAGGATTAAGACGGATTATTGTAAGGATTAAAACGGATTGATTAAGGATTAAGACGGATTGATTAAGGATTAAGACGGATTGATTAAGGATTAAGACGGATTATTAAGGATTAAGACAGATTATTGTAAGGATTAAGACGGATTATTGTAAGGATTAAGACGGATTATTGTAAGGATTAAGACGGATTATTGTAAGGATTAAGACGGATTATTGTAAGGATTAAGACGGATTATTGTAAGGATTAAAGACGGATTATTGTAAGGATTAAGACGGATTATTGTAAGGATTAAGACGGATTATTGTAAGGATTAAGACGGATTATTGTAAGGATTAAGACGGATTATTGTAAGGATTAAGACGGATTATTGTAAGGATTAAGACGGATTATTGTAAGGATTAAGACGGATTGATTAAGGATTAAGACGGATTGATTAAGGATTAAGACGGATTGATTAAGGATTAAGACGGATTGATTAAGGATTAAGGCGGATTGATTAAGGATTAAGACGGATTGATTTAAGGATTAAGACAGATTATTGTAAGGATTAAGACGGATTGATTAAGGATTAAGACAGATTATTGTAAGGATTAAGACAGATTATTGTAAGGATTAAAACAGATTGATTAAGGATTTAAGACAGATTATTGTAAGGATTAAGACTGATTGATTAAGGATTAAGACAGATTATTGTAAGGATTAAGACAGATTGATTAAGGAAATGTAAGGACTTTGCCACTTACAGACATGTTTCGTCTAAAATCAATGATTTTTAGATGGTCAAACAGTGAGACGCTTAGTGGCATTTTGAGAGATAGGAGAGAAAGGAATTACTGTTTAAATCGGTAAATATATATATTTAAGAAAATATATAAACAGCACAGATACTTCTTAAACTAGGTAAGACACTTGACAGAGAATTGACACAGGATTGAGATGAATGGATGCCAAAGGGAGAATTGGACATACATAATAATGTTAGGTAGGATTAGTAAATTAAACTTATTTTCTAAGTCATTATTTAGGGTATATAAGGTTGTTACCTGGGCAGAGCCAGGTATCAAAAGGGGGGTGGGTAAGTTAGTGGCCTATTGGATAAGAAACATAATTCAAATAAAATAATTTAGCTAACAAATAGGGCACTATAGTAGTAGTGCTCTCTATGGGGAAGAGGTTATCATTTAGGCCACTAGTAGTAGTTCTCTCTATGGAGAAGAGGGTATCATTTAGGCCACTAGTAGTAGTTCTCTATGGAGAAGAGGTTATCATTTAGGCCACTAGTAGTAGTGCTCTCTATGGAGAAGAGGGTATCATTTAGGCCACTAGTAGTAGTTCTCTCTATGGAGAAGAGGTTATCATTTAGGCCACTAGTAGTAGTTCTCTCTATGGAGAAGAGGGTATCATTTAGGCCACTAGTAGTAGTGCTCTCTATGGGGAAGAGGTTATCATTTAGGCCACTAGTAGTAGTTCTCTCTATGGAGAAGAGGTTATCATTTAGGCCACTAGTAGTAGTTCTCTCTATGGAGAAGAGGGTATCATTTAGGCCACTAGTAGTAGTTCTCTCTATGGGGAAGAGGGTATCATTTAGGCCACTAGTAGTAGTTCTCTCTATGGAGAAGAGGGTATCATTTAGGCCACTAGTAGTAGTGCTCTCTATGGGGAAGAGGTTATCATTTAGGCCACTAGTAGTAGTTCTCTCTATGGAGAAGAGGTTATCATTTAGGCCACTAGTAGTAGTTCTCTCTATGGAGAAGAGGGTATCATTTAGGCCACTAGTAGTAGTTCTCTCTATGGGGAAGAGGTTATCATTTAGGCCACTAGTAGTAGTTCTCTCTATGGAGAAGAGGGTATCATTTAGGCCACTAGTAGTAGTTCTCTCTATGGAGAAGAGGGTATCATTTAGGCCACTAGTAGTAGTTCTCTCTATGGAGAAGAGGTTATCATTTAGGCCACTAGTAGTAGTTCTCTCTATGGAGAAGAGGGTATCATTTAGGGCACTAGTAGTAGTTCTCTCTATGGAGAAGAGGGTATCATTTAGGGTGCTTTCAGTCAACGCCTGACATATAACAAGGTCTGACTTCTTGTGTCAATCAACACCTCTTTCTTTCTTCTGTCTTTCACATTCCCTCTTCTATTCTCATCTCTATCTCTCTCTCTCTTTCCTTTCTCTCTCTCTCTCTCTCTCTTTCCTTTCTCTCTCTCTCTCTCTCTCTCTCTCTCTCTTTCCTTTCTCTCTCTCTCTTTCCTTTCTCTCTTCTCTCTTTCCTTTCTCTCTATCCTCTCTCTCTCCTCTCTCTCTTTCCTCTCTCCTCTCTCTCTTTCCTCTCTCTCTATTCTCTCTCTTTCCTTTCTCTCTATCCTCTCTCTCTCCTTTCGCTCTCTCCTCTCTCTCTCCTTTCGCTCTCTCTTTCCTTTCTCTCTCTCTCTCTCTCTCCTTTCTTTCTCTCTCTATCCTCTCTCCTCTCTCTCTCCTTTCTTTCTCTCTCTTTCTCTATCCTCTCTTTCCTCTCTCTCTCTATCCTCTTTCCTTTCTCTCTCTCTCTCTCTCTATCCTCTTTCCTTTCTCTCTCTCTCTATCCTCTTTCCTTTCTCTCTCTCTCTATCCTCTTTCCTTTCCTCTTCTCTTTCTCTCTCTCTCTCTCTATCCTCTTTCCTTTCTCTCTCTCTCTCTATCCTCTTTCCTTCTCTCTCTCTCTCTATCCTCTTTCCTTTCTCTCTCTCTCTCTATCCTCTTTCCTTTCTCTATCCTCTCTCACCTCTCTTTCTCTCTCCTCTCTCTCTCCTTTCTTTCTCTCTCTATCTCTCTCTCTCCTCTCTCTCTCTCGCTCTCTCTCTCTGACGCCAACACATTAGAATAAATGTAGTTTCTATAAAGACAACAATCAGCGTATGACGAAAATGGGAAAAACCAACGGGAGTGTTGAGAGCTGAGTACTTCAGAAACAATGTTCAGGGTCACATACACTCTACGCTGTCAGAGTCAACAATAAAGAGACACCTAACATCCTTCAGGGTCACATACACACTACGCTGTCAGAGTCAACAATAAAGAGACACCAAACATCCTTCATCTCTCCGTTCTTCCATTCATCCACCTCACGTCGCCCTTTCAATGAAACACCTACACTGTGCACGTACGTGTCTGATTTTCCTGGAGTCCAATCAAATCAAATGTTATTGGTCACATACACATATTTAGCAGATGTTATTGCGGGTGTAGAGAAATGCTTGTGTTTCTAGCTCCAACAGAGCAGTAATATCTAATAGTTCACAACAATACACAGAAATATACTAAAATATACTAACTAAATTCACATCACTGTTACATTTCTGGACAACATCAGAGCAGTAAGCAGTAAGCAGTACAGTACAGACTGACAGTGACTGACTGACTGACTGACAGTGACTGACTGAGTGACAGACAGTCTGTCTGTCTGTCTGTCTGTCTGTCTGTCTGTCTGTCTGTCTGTCTGTCTGTCTGTCTGTCTGTCTGTCTGTCTGTCTGTCTGTCTGTCTCTGTCTGTCTGTCTGTCTGTCTGTCTGTCTGTCTGTCTGTCTGTCTGTCTGTCTGTCTGTCTGTCTGTCTCTGTCTGTCTGTCTGTCTGTCTGTCTGTCTGTCTGTCTGTCTGTCTGTCTGTCTGTCTGTCTGTCTGTGAAAGGTTAGACCTAACAGGAAGCAGTATAGTACAGACAGACAGACAGAAAGGAAAGGTTAGACCTAACAGGAAGCAGTATAGTACAGACAGACAGACAGAAAGGAAAGGTTAGACCTAACAGGAAGCAGTAGGAGTACAGACAGACAGACAGAAAAGGTTAGACCTAACAGGAAGCAGTATAGTACAGACAGACAGACAGAGAGGAAAGGTTAGACCTAACAGGAAGCAGTATAGTACAGACAGACAGACAGGAAAGGTTAGACCTAACAGGAAGCAGTAGGAGTACAGACAGACAGACAGAAAAGGTTAGACCTAACAGGAAGCAGTAGGAGTACAGACAGACAGACAGAAAAGGTTAGACCTAACAGGAAGCAGTATAGTACAGACAGACAGACAGAAAGGAAAGGTTAGACCTAACAGGAAGCAGTATAGTACAGACAGACAGACAGAAAGGAAAGGTTAGACCTAACAGGAAGCAGTAGGAGTACAGACAGACAGACAAAAGGTTAGACCTAACAGGAAGCAGTATAGTACAGACAGACAGACAGAGAGGAAAGGTTAGACCTAACAGGAAGCAGTATAGTACAGACAGACAGACAGGAAAGGTTAGACCTAACAGGAAGCAGTAGGAGTACAGACAGACAGAAAAGGTTAGACCTAACAGGAAGCAGTAGGAGTACAGACAGACAGACAGAAAAGGTTAGACCTAACAGGAAGCAGTATAGTACAGACAGACAGACAGAAAAGGTTAGACCTAACAGGAAGCAGTATAGTACAGACAGACAGACAGAGAGGAAAGGTTAGACCTAACAGGAAGCAGTAGAGTACAGACAGACAGAAAGGAAAGGTTAGACCTAACAGGAAGCAGTAGGAGTACAGACAGACAGAAAGGAAAGGTTAGACCTAACAGGAAGCAGTAGGAGTACAGACAGACAGACAGAAAGGAAAGGTTAGACCTAACAGGAAGCAGTAGGAGTACAGACAGACAGACAGAAAGGAAAGGTTAGACCTAACAGGAAGCAGTAGGAGTACAGACAGACAGACAGAAAGGAAAGGTTAGACCTAACAGGAAGCAGTAGGAGTACAGACAGACAGACAGAAAGGAAAGGTTAGACCTAACAGGAAGCAGTAGGAGTACAGACAGACAGACAGAAAAGGTTAGACCTAACAGGAAGCAGTATAGTACAGACAGACAGACAGAGAGGAAAGGTTAGACCTAACAGGAAGCAGTATAGTACAGACAGACAGACAGGAAAGGTTAGACCTAACAGGAAGCAGTAGGAGTACAGACAGACAGACAGAAAAGGTTAGACCTAACAGGAAGCAGTAGGAGTACAGACAGACAGACAGAAAAGGTTAGACCTAACAGGAAGCAGTATAGTACAGACAGACAGACAGAAAAGGTTAGACCTAACAGGAAGCAGTATAGTACAGACAGACAGACAGAGAGGAAAGGTTAGACCTAACAGGAAGCAGTAGAGTACAGACAGACAGAAAGGAAAGGTTAGACCTAACAGGAAGCAGTAGGAGTACAGACAGACAGAAAGGAAAGGTTAGACCTAACAGGAAGCAGTAGGAGTACAGACAGACAGACAGAAAGGAAAGGTTAGACCTAACAGGAAGCAGTAGGAGTACAGACAGACAGACAGAAAGGAAAGGTTAGACCTAACAGGAAGCAGTAGGAGTACAGACAGACAGACAGAAAGGAAAGGTTAGACCTAACAGGAAGCAGTAGGAGTACAGACAGACAGAAAGGAAAGGTTAGACCTAACAGGAAGCAGTAGGAGTACAGACAGACAGACAGAAAGGAAAGGTTAGACCTAACAGGAAGCAGTAGGAGTACAGACAGACAGACAGAAAGGAAAGGTTAGACCTAACAGGAAGCAGTAGGAGTACAGACAGACAGACAGAAAGGAAAGGTTAGACCTAACAGGAAGCAGTATAGTACAGACAGACAGACAGGAAAGGTTAGACCTAACAGGAAGCAGTAGGAGTACAGACAGACAGACAGGAAAGGTTAGACCTAACAGGAAGCAGTAGGAGTACAGACAGACAGACAGGAAAGGTTAGACCTAACAGGAAGCAGTATAGTACAGACAGACAGACAGAGAGGAAAGGTTAGACCTAACAGGAAGCAGTATAGTAGACAGACAGACAGACAGAGAGGAAAGGTTAGACCTAACAGGAAGCAGTAGGAGTACAGACAGACAGACAGGAAAGGTTAGACCTAACAGGAAGCAGTAGGAGTACAGACAGACAGACAGAAAGGAAAGGTTAGACCTAACAGGAAGCAGTAGGAGTACAGACAGACAGACAGAAAAGGTTAGACCTAACAGGAAGCAGTATAGTACAGACAGACAGACAGAGAGGAAAGGTTAGACCTAACAGGAAGCAGTATAGTACAGACAGACAGACAGGAAAGGTTAGACCTAACAGGAAGCAGTAGGAGTACAGACAGACAGACAGAAAAGGTTAGACCTAACAGGAAGCAGTATAGTACAGACAGACAGACAGAAAAGGTTAGACCTAACAGGAAGCAGTATAGTACAGACAGACAGACAGAGAGGAAAGGTTAGACCTAACAGGAAGCAGTAGGAGTACAGACAGACAGACAGGAAAGGTTAGACCTAACAGGAAGCAGTAGAGTACAGACAGACAGAAAGGAAAGGTTAGACCTAACAGGAAGCAGTAGGAGTACAGACAGACAGACAGGAAAGGTTAGACCTAACAGGAAGCAGTAGAGTACAGACAGACAGAAAGGAAAGGTTAGACCTAACAGGAAGCAGTAGGAGTACAGACAGACAGACAGAAAGGAAAGGTTAGACCTAACAGGAAGCAGTAGGAGTACAGACAGACAGACAGAAAGGAAAGGTTAGACCTAACAGGAAGCAGTAGGAGTACAGACAGACAGACAGAAAGGAAAGGTTAGACCTAACAGGAAGCAGTAGGAGTACAGACAGACAGACAGAAAGGAAAGGTTAGACCTAACAGGAAGCAGTAGGAGTACAGACAGACAGAAAGGAAAGGTTAGACCTAACAGGAAGCAGTAGGAGTACAGACAGACAGACAGAAAGGAAAGGTTAGACCTAACAGGAAGCAGTAGGAGTACAGACAGACAGACAGAAAGGAAAGGTTAGACCTAACAGGAAGCAGTAGGAGTACAGACAGACAGGAAAGGTTAGACGTAACAGGAAGCAGTAGGAGTACAGACAGACAGAAAGGAAAGGTTAGACCTAACAGGAAGCAGTAGGAGTACAGACAGACAGACAGGAAAGGTTAGACCTAACAGGAAGCAGTAGGAGTACAGACAGACAGACAGAAAGGAAAGGTTAGACCTAACAGGAAGCAGTAGGAGTACAGACAGACAGACAGGAAAGGTTAGACCTAACAGGAAGCAGTAGGAGTACAGACAGACAGACAGAAAGGAAAGGTTAGACCTAACAGGAAGCAGTAGGAGTACAGACAGACAGACAGGAAAGGTTAGACCTAACAGGAAGCAGTAGGAGTACAGACAGACAGACAGAAAAGGTTAGACCTAACAGGAAGCAGTATAGTACAGACAGACAGACAAAGGTTAGACCTAACAGGAAGCAGTATAGTACAGACAGACAGACAGAAAAGTTAGAAAGAAGTTACAGACAGACAGACAACAGGAAGACCTAACAGGAAGCAGTAGGAGTACAGACAGACAGGAAAGGTTAGACCTAACAGGAAGCAGTAGAGTACAGACAGACAGAAAGGAAAGGTTAGACCTAACAGGAAGCAGTAGGAGTACAGACAGACAGACAGAAAGGAAAGGTTAGACCTAACAGGAAGCAGTAGGAGTACAGACAGACAGACAGAAAGGAAAGGTTAGACCTAACAGGAAGCAGTAGGAGTACAGACAGACAGACAGAAAGGAAAGGTTAGACCTAACAGGAAGCAGTAGGAGTACAGACAGACAGACAGAAAGGAAAGGTTAGACCTAACAGGAAGCAGTAGGAGTACAGACAGACAGAAAGGAAAGGTTAGACCTAACAGGAAGCAGTAGGAGTACAGACAGACAGACAGAAAGGAAAGGTTAGACCTAACAGGAAGCAGTAGGAGTACAGACAGACAGACAGAAAGGAAAGGTTAGACCTAACAGGAAGCAGTAGGAGTACAGACAGACAGGAAAGGTTAGACGTAACAGGAAGCAGTAGGAGTACAGACAGACAGAAAGGAAAGGTTAGACCTAACAGGAAGCAGTAGGAGTACAGACAGACAGACAGGAAAGGTTAGACCTAACAGGAAGCAGTAGGAGTACAGACAGACAGACAGAAAGGAAAGGTTAGACCTAACAGGAAGCAGTAGGAGTACAGACAGACAGACAGGAAAGGTTAGACCTAACAGGAAGCAGTAGGAGTACAGACAGACAGACAGAAAAGGTTAGACCTAACAGGAAGCAGTATAGTACAGACAGACAGACAGAAAAGGTTAGACCTAACAGGAAGCAGTATAGTACAGACAGACAGACAGAGAGGAAAGGTTAGACCTAACAGGAAGCAGTAGGAGTACAGACAGACAGACAGAAAGGAAAGGTTAGACCTAACAGGAAGCAGTAGGAGTACAGACAGACAGACAGAAAGGAAAGGTTAGACCTAACAGGAAGCAGTAGGAGTACAGACAGACAGACAGACAGGAAAGGTTAGACCTAACAGGAAGCAGTATAGTACAGACAGACAGACAGACAGACAGACAGACAGACAGACAGACAGACAGACAGACAGACAGACAGACAGACAGGAAAGGTTAGACTTAACAGGAAACAGTATAGTACAGACAGGAAAGGTTAGACTTAACAGGAAGCAGTATAGTACAGACAGAAAGGAAAGGTTAGACTTAACAGGAAGCAGTATAGTACAGACAGAAAGGAAAGGTTAGACCTAACAGGAAGCAGTATAGTACTGACAGACAGACAGAAAGGAAAGGTTAGACCTAACAGGAAGCAGTATAGTACTGACAGACAGACAGAAAGGAAAGGTTAGACCTAACAGGAAGCAGTATAGTACAGACAGACAGACAGAGAGGAAAGGTTAGACCTAACAGGAAGCAGTATAGTACAGACAGGAAAGGTTAGACCTAACAGGAAGCAGTATAGTACAGACAGGAAAGGTTAGATGTTGTAGAGCATGAACCTACAGGAACGGGCCACCGCCTTGATGTTGGTTGAGAACGACAGGGTGTTGTC
>NW_025746442.1:95000-113680 GCF_021184085.1 Oncorhynchus gorbuscha
GTGTTGGTCGTTACCCCTGCTGTCGTCTCTACGGGTGAATAATGTTGCCCTATCCCTCTCGCCACACTGAGACCTGGGCCCTGACAGTAAATCTCAGCAAGACCAAAATAATGGTGTTCCACAAAAGGTCCAGTCACCAGGACCACAAATACAAATTCCATCTGGACACTGTTGTCCTAGAGCACACAGAAAACTACATACCTCGGCCTAAACATCAGCACCACAGGTAACTTCCACAAAGCTGTGACGGATCTGAGAGACAAGGCAAGAAGGGCATTCTATGCCATCAAAAGGAACATAAAATTCAACATACCAATTAGGATCTGGCTAAAAATACTTGAATCAGTCATAGAACCCATTGCCCTTTATGGTTGTGAGGTCTGGGGTCCGCTAACCTACCAAGAATTCACAAAATGGGACAAACACCAAATTGAGACTCTGCATTGTGCTAAAATATCTTCCATGTACAACGTAGAACACCAAATAATGCACGAGGAGCAGAATTAGGCCGATACCCACTAATGATCAACATCGAGAAAAGAACCGTTCAATTCCACAACCACCTAAAAATATGTGATTCCCAAACCTTCCGTAACAAAGCCATCACCTACAGAGATAATTGCTTCACACACTGGAATGAATTAACAAAAAAACAGAGCAAACCAGAATGCTATTTTACCCTAAACAGAGAGTACACAGTGGCAGAAAACCTGACCACTGTGACTGACCCAAACTTAAGGAAAGCTTTGACGATGTACAGACTTAGTGAGCATAGCCTTGCTATTGAGAAAGGCGGCTGTAGGCAGACCTGGCTCTAAAGAGAAGACGAGGTATGTGCACACTGCCCACAAAATGAGGTGGAAACTGAGCTGCACTTCCAAACCTCCTGTCCAATCTATGACCATGTGAGAGACACATATTTCCCTCAGATTACACAGATCCACAAAGAATTTGAGAGAGAGAGAGAGAGAGAGAGAGAGAGAGAGAGAGAGAGAGAGAGAGAGAGAGAGAGAGAGAGAGAGAGAGAGAGAGAGAGAGAGAGAGAGAGAGAGAGAGAGAGAGAGAGAGAGAGAGAGAGAGAGAGAGAGAGAGAGAGAGAGAGAGAGAGAGAGAGAGAGAGAGAGAGAGAGAGAGAGAGAGAGAGAGAGGACATGGTTATAGTGGGATGACTGACCATACCAGGACATGGTATCATGGTTATAGTGGGATGACTGACCATACCAGGACATGTTAACATGGTTATAGTGGGATGACTGACCATACCAGGACATGTTAACATGGTTATAGTGGGATGACTGACCATACCAGGACATGTTAACATGGTTATAGTGGGATGACTGACCATACCAGGACATGTTAACATGGTTATAGTGGGATGACTGACCATACCAGGACATGGTAACATGGTTATAGTGGGATGACTGACCATACCAGGACATGGTAACATGGTTATAGTGGGATGACTGACCATACCAGGACATGGTAACATGGTTATAGTGGGATGACTGACCATACCAGGACATGGTAACATGGTTATAGTGGGATGACTGACCATACCAGGACATGGTAACATGGTTATAGTGGGATGACTGACCATACCAGGACATGGTAACATGGTTATAGTGGGATGACTGACCATACCAGGACATGGTAACATGGTTATAGTGGGATGACTGACCATACCAGGACATGGTAACATGGTTATAGTGGGATGACAGACCATACCAGGACATGCTTATAGTGGGATGACTGACCATACCAGGACATGGTTATAATGGGATGACTGACCATACCAGGACATGGTAACATGGTTATAGTGGGATGACTGACCATACCAGGACATGGCTATAGTGGGGTGACTGACCATACCAGGACATGGTAACATGGTTATAGTGGGATGACAGAAAATACCAGGACATGGTTATAGTGGGATGACTGACCATACCAGGACATGGTATCATGGTTATAGTGGGATGACTGACCATACCAGGACATGGTTATAGTGGGATGACTGACCATACCAGGACATGTTAACATGGTTATAGTGGGATGACAGACCATACCAGGACATGGTTATAGTGGGATGACTTACCATACCAGGACATGGTTATAATGGGATGACTGACCATACCAGGACATGGTTATAGTGGGATGACTGACCATACCAGGACATGGTAACATGGTTGAAGTGGGATGACTGACCATACCAGAACATGGTTATAGTGGGATGACTGACCATAGCAGGACATGGTAACATGGTTATAGTAGGATGACAGACCATACCAGGACATGGTTATAGTGGGATGACAGACCATACCAGGAAATGGTTATAGTGGGATGACAGACCATACCAGGACATGGTTACAGTGGGATGACAGACCATACCAGGACATGGTTACAGTGGGATGACAGACCATACCAGGACATGGTTATAGTGGGATGACAGACCATACCAGGACATGGTTATAGTGGGATGACTGACCATACCAGGACATGGTTATAGTGGGATGACTGACCATACCAGGACATGGTTATAGTGGGGTGACTGACCATACCAGGACATGGTAACATGGTTATAGTGGGATGACTGACCATAACAGGACATGGTTATAGTGGGATGACTGACCATACCAGGACATGGTTATAGTGGGATGACTGACCATACCAGGACATGGTAACATGGTTATAGTGGGATGACAGACCATACCAGGACATGGTAACATGGTTATAGTGGGATGACAGACCATACCAGGACATAACATGGTTATAGTGGGATGACAGACCATACCAGGACATGTTAACATGGTTATAGTGGGATGACTGACCATACCAGGGACATGGTTATAGTGGGATGACTGACCATACCAGGACATGGTAACATGGTTATAGTGGGATGACAGACCATACCAGGACATGGACATGGTTATAGTGGGATGACTGACCATACCAGACATGGACATGGTTATAGTGGGATGACTGACCATACCAGGACATGGTAACATGGTTATAGTGGGATGACTGACCATACCAGGACATGGTAACATGGTTATAGTGGGATGACTGACCATACCAGGACATGTTTATAGTGGGATGACTGACCATACCAGAACATGGTTATAGTGGGATGACTGACCATACCAGGACATGGTAACATGGTTATAGTGGGATGACTGACCATACCAGGACATGGCTAACATGGTTATGTGGGATGACAGGACATGGTAACATGGTTATAGTGGGATGACAGACCAGGACATGGTTATAGTGGGATGACTGACATACCAGGACATGGTAACATGGTTATAGTGGGATGACTGACCATACCAGGACATGGTTATAGTGGGATGACTGACCATACCAGGACATGTTAACATGGTTATAGTGGGATGACTGACCATACCAGGACATGGTTATAGTGGGATGACTGACCATACCAGGACATGGTAACATGGTTATAGTGGGATGACTGACCATACCAGGACATGGTTATAGTGGGATGACTGACCATACCAGGACATGGTAACATGGTTATAGTGGGATGACAGACCATACCAGGACATGGTTATAGTGGGATGACTGACCATACCAGGACATGGTAACATGGTTATAGTGGGATGACTGACCATACCAGGACATGGTTATAGTGGGATGACTGACCATACCAGGACATGTTAACATGGTTATAGTGGGATGACAGACCATACCAGGGCATGGTTATAGTGGGATGACAGACCATACCAGGACATGGTTATAGTGGGATGACAGACCATACCAGGACATGGTTATAATGGGATGACTGACCATACCAGGACATGGTTATAGTGGGATGACTGACCATACCAGGACATGGTTATAGTGGGATGACTGACCATACCAGAACATGGTTATAGTGGGATGACTGACCATACCAGGACATGGTTATAGTGGGATGACTGACCATACCAGGACATGGTTATAGTGGGATGACTGACCATACCAGGACATGGTAACATGGTTATAGTGGGATGACAGACCATACCAGGACATGGTAACATGGTTATAGTGGGATGACAGACCATACCAGGACATGGTTATAGTGGGATGACAGACCATACCAGGACATGGTTATAGTGGGATGACAGACCATACCATGGGACATGGTTATAGTGGGATGACAGACCATACCAGGACATGGTTATAGTGGGATGACTGACCATACCAGGACATGGTTATAGTGGGATGACTGACCATACCAGGACATGGTTATAGTGGGATGACAGACCATACCAGGACATGGTTATAGTGGGATGACAGACCATACCAGGACATGGTTATAGTGGGATGACAGACCATACCAGGACATGGTATCATGGTTATAGTGGGATGACTGACCATTCCAGGACATGGTTATAGTGGGATGACTGACCATACCAGGACATGGTAACATGGTTATAGTGGGATGACAGACCATACCAGGGACATGGTTATAGTGGGATGACAGACCATACCAGGACATGGTTATAGTGGGGATGACAGACCATACCAGGACATGGTTATAGTGGGATGACTGACCATACCAGGACATGAAACATGGTTATAGTGGGATGACTGACCATACCAGGACATTGTAACATGGCTATAGTGGGATGACAGACCATACCAGGACATGGTTATAGTGGGATGACTGACCATACCAGGACATGGTTATAGTGGGATGACTGACAATACCAGGACATGGTTATAGTGGGATGACTGACAATACCAGTACATGTTTATAGTGGGATGACAGACCATACCAGGACATTGGTTATAGTGGGATGACTGACCATACCAGGACATTGTAACATGGCTACAGTGGGATGACAGACCATACCAGGACATGGTTATAGTGGGATGACTTGACCATACCAGGACATGGTTATAGTGGGATGACTGACCATACCAGGACATGGTAACATGGTTATAGTGGGATGACAGACCTTACCAGGACATGGTTATAGTGGGATGACTGACCATACCAGGACATGGTAACATGGTTATAGTGGGATGACTGACCATACCAGGACATGGTTATAGTGGGATGACTGACCATACCAGGACATGGTTATAGTGGGATGACTGACCATACCAGGACATGGAAACATGGTTATAGTGGGATGACTGACCATACCAGGACATGGTAACATGGTTATAGTGGGATGACAGACCATACCAGGACATGGTTATAGTGGGATGACTGACCATACCAGGACATGGTTATAGTGGGATGACAGACCATACCAGGACATGGTATCATGGTTATAGTGGGGGATGACTGACCATTCCAGGACATGGTTATAGTGGGATGACTGACCATACCAGGACATGGTAACATGGTTATAGTGGGATGACAGACCATACCAGGACATGGTTATAGTGGGATGACAGACCATACCAGGACATGGTTATAGTGGGGTGAGAGACCATACCAGGACATGGTTATAGTGGGATGACTGACCATACCAGGACATGGAAACATGGTTATAGTGGGATGACTGACCATACCAGGACATGGTAACATGGTTATAGTGGGATGACTGACCATACCAGGACATGTTTATAGTGGGATGACTGACCATACCAGAACATGGTTATAGTGGGATGACTGACCATACCAGGACATGGTAACATGGTTATAGTGGGGTGACTGACCATACCAGGACATGGTAACATGGTTATAGTGGGATGACAGACCAGGACATGGTTATAGTGGGATGACAGACCAGGACATGGTTATAGTGGGATGACAGACCAGGACATGGTAACATGGTTATAGTGGGATGACTGACCATAACAGGACATGGTTATAGTGGGATGACTGACCATACCAGGACATGGTTATAGTGGGATGACTGACCATACCAGGACATGGTTATAGTGGGGTGACTGACCATACCAGGACATGGTAACATGGTTATAGTGGGATGACTGACCATACCAGGACATGGCTATAGTGGGGTGACTGACCATACCAGGACATGGTAACATGGTTATAGTGGGATGACAGACCATACCAGGACATGGTTATAGTGGGATGACTGACCATACCAGGACATGGTATCATGGTTATAGTGGGATGACTGACCATACCAGGACATGGTTATAGTGGGATGACTGACCATACCAGGACATGTTAACATGGTTATAGTGGGATGACAGACCATACCAGGGCATGGTTATAGTGGGATGACAGACCATACCAGGACATGGTGACTATAGTGGGATGACTTACCATACCAGGACATGGTTATAATGGGATGACTGACCATACCAGGACATGGTTATAGTGGGATGACTGACCATACCAGGACATGGTAACATGGTTGAAGTGGGATGACTGACCATACCAGAACATGGTTATAGTGGGATGACTGACCATAGCAGGACATGGTTATAGTGGGATGACTGACCATACCAGGACATGGTTATAGTGGGATGACTGACCATACCAGGACATGGTAACATGGTTATAGTGGGATGACAGGCCAAACCAAGACATGGTATCATGGTTATAGTGGGATGACAGACCATACCAGGACATGGATATAGTGGGATGACTGACCATACCAGGACATGGTTATAGTGGGATGACAGACCATACCAGGACATGGTTATAGTGGGATGACAGACCATACCAGGACATGGTTATAGTGGGATGACTGACCATACCAGGACATGGTTATAGTGGGATGACTGACCATACCAGGACATGGTTATAGTGGGATGACAGACCATACCAGGACATGGTTATAGTGGGATGACAGACCATACCAGGACATGGTTATAGTGGGATGACAGACCATACCAGGACATGGTATCATGGTTATAGTGGGATGACTGACCATTCCAGGACATGGTTATAGTGGGATGACTGACCATACCAGGACATGGTAACATGGTTATAGTGGGATGACAGACCATACCAGGACATGGTTATAGTGGGATGACTGACAATACCAGGACATGGTTATAGTGGGATGACTGACAATACCAGTACATGTTTATAGTGGGATGACAGACCATACCAGGACATTGTTATAGTGGGATAACTGACCATACCAGGACATTGTAACATGGCTACAGTGGGATGACAGACCATACCAGGACATGGTTATAGTGGGATGACTTACCATACCAGGACATGGTTATAGTGGGATGACTGACCATACCAGGACATGGTTATAGTGGGGTGACAGACCATACCAGGACATGGTTATAGTGGGATGACTGACCATACCAGGACATGGAAACATGGTTATAGTGGGATGACTGACCATACCAGGACATTGTAACATGGCTATAGTGGGATGACAGACCATACCAGGACATGGTTATAGTGGGATGACTGACCATACCAGGACATGGTTATAGTGGGATGACTGACAATACCAGGACATGGTTATAGTGGGATGACTGACAATACCAGTACATGTTTATAGTGGGATGACAGACCATACCAGGACATTGTTATAGTGGGATAACTGACCATACCAGGACATTGTAACATGGCTACAGTGGGATGACAGACCATACCAGGACATGGTTATAGTGGGATGACTTACCATACCAGGACATGGTTATAGTGGGATGACTGACCATACCAGGACATGGTAACATGGTTATAGTGGGATGACAGACCTTACCAGGACATGGTTATAGTGGGATGACTGACCATACCAGGACATGGTAACATGGTTATAGTGGGATGACTGACCATACCAGGACATGGTTATAGTGGGATGACTGACCATACCAGGACATGGTTATAGTGGGATGACTGACCATACCAGGACATGGAAACATGGTTATAGTGGGATGACTGACCATACCAGGACATGGTAACATGGTTATAGTGGGATGACAGACCATACCAGGACATGGTTATAGTGGGATGACTGACCATACCAGGACATGGTTATAGTGGGATGACAGACCATACCAGGACATGGTATCATGGTTATAGTGGGATGACTGACCATTCCAGGACATGGTTATAGTGGGATGACTGACCATACCAGGACATGGTAACATGGTTATAGTGGGATGACAGACCATACCAGGACATGGTTATAGTGGGATGACAGACCATACCAGGACATGGTTATAGTGGGGTGAGAGACCATACCAGGACATGGTTATAGTGGGATGACTGACCATACCAGGACATGGAAACATGGTTATAGTGGGATGACTGACCGTACCAGGACATTGTAACATGGCTATAGTGGGATGACTGACCATACCAGGACATGTTTATAGTGGGATGACTGACCATACCAGAACATGGTTATAGTGGGATGACTGACCATACCAGGACATGGTAACATGGTTATAGTGGGGTGACTGACCATACCAGGACATGGTAACATGGTTATAGTGGGATGACAGACCAGGACATGGTTATAGTGGGATGACAGACCAGGACATGGTTATAGTGGGATGACAGACCAGGACATGGTAACATGGTTATAGTGGGATGACTGACCATAACAGGACATGGTTATAGTGGGATGACTGACCATACCAGGACATGGTTATAGTGGGATGACTGACCATACCAGGACATGGTTATAGTGGGGTGACTGACCATACCAGGACATGGTAACATGGTTATAGTGGGATGACTGACCATACCAGGACATGGCTATAGTGGGGTGACTGACCATACCAGGACATGGTAACATGGTTATAGTGGGATGACAGACCATACCAGGACATGGTTATAGTGGGATGACTGACCATACCAGGACATGGTATCATGGTTATAGTGGGATGACTGACCATACCAGGACATGGTTATAGTGGGATGACTGACCATACCAGGACATGTTAACATGGTTATAGTGGGATGACAGACCATACCAGGCATGGTTATAGTGGGATGACAGACCATACCAGGACATGGTTATAGTGGGATGACTACCATACCAGGACATGGTTATAATGGGATGACTGACCATACCAGGACATGGTTATAGTGGGATGACTGACCATACCAGGACATGGTAACATGGTTGAAGTGGGATGACTGACCATACCAGAACATGGTTATAGTGGGATGACTGACCATAGCAGGACATGGTTATAGTGGGATGACTGACCATACCAGGACATGGTTATAGTGGGATGACTGACCATACCAGGACATGGTAACATGGTTATAGTGGGATGACAGGCCAAACCAAGACATGGTATCATGGTTATAGTGGGATGACAGACCATACCAGGACATGGATATAGTGGGATGACTGACCATATCAGGACATGGTTATAGTGGGATGACAGACCATACCAGGACATGGTTATAGTGGGATGACAGACCATACCAGGACATGGTTATAGTGGGATGACTGACCATACCAGGACATGGTTATAGTGGGATGACTGACCATACCAGGACATGGTTATAGTGGATGACAGACCATACCAGGACATGGTTATAGTGGGATGACAGACCATACCAGGACATGGTTATAGTGGGATGACAGACCAGACATGGTATCATGGTTATAGTGGGATGACTGACCATTCCAGGACATGGTTATAGTGGGATGACTGACCATACCAGGACATGGTAACATGGTTATAGTGGGATGACAGACCATACCAGGACATGGTTATAGTGGGATGACAGACCATACCAGGACATGGTTATAGTGGGGTGACAGACCATACCAGGACATGGTTATAGTGGGATGACTGACCATACCAGGACATGGAAACATGGTTATAGTGGGATGACTGACCATACCAGGACATTGTAACATGGCTATAGTGGGATGACAGACCATACCAGGACATGGTTATAGTGGGATGACTGACCATACCAGGACATGGTTATAGTGGGATGACTGACAATACCAGGACATGGTTATAGTGGATGACTGACAATACCAGTACATGTTTATAGTGGGATGACAGACCATACCAGGACATTGTTATAGTGGGATAACTGACCATACCAGGACATTGTAACATGGCTACAGTGGGATGACAGACCATACCAGGACATGGTTATAGTGGGATGACTTACCATACCAGGACATGGTTATAGTGGGATGACTGACCATACCAGGACATGGTAACATGGTTATAGTGGGATGACAGACCTTACCAGGACATGGTTATAGTGGGATGACTGACCATACCAGGACATGGTAACATGGTTATAGTGGGATGACTGACCATACCAGGACATGGTTATAGTGGGATGACTGACCATGCCAGGACATGGTTATAGTGGGATGACTGACCATACCAGGACATGGAAACATGGTTATAGTGGGATGACTGACCATACCAGGACATGGTAACATGGTTATAGTGGGATGACAGACCATACCAGGACATGGTTATAGTGGGATGACTGACCATACCAGGACATGGTTATAGTGGGATGACAGACCATACCAGGACATGGTATCATGGTTAGTGGGATGACTGACCATTCCAGGACATGGTTATAGTGGGATGACTGACCATACCAGGACATGGTAACATGGTTATAGTGGGATGACAGACCATACCAGGACATGGTTATAGTGGGATGACAGACCATACCAGGACATGGTTATAGTGGGGTGAGAGACCATACCAGGACATGGTTATAGTGGGATGACTGACCATACCAGGACATGGAAACATGGTTATAGTGGGATGACTGACCGTACCAGGACATTGTAACATGGCTATAGTGGGATGACAGACCATACCAGGACATGGTTATAGTGGGATGACTGACCATACCAGAACATGGTTATAGTGGGATGACTGACAATACCAGTACATGTTTATAGTGGGATGACAGACCATACCAGGACATTGGTTATAGTGGGATAACAGACCAGGACATGGTTACATTGACCAACATGGCTACAGTGGGATGACAGACCAGGACATGGTAACATGGTTATAGTGGGATGACTGACCATACCAGGACATGGTTATAGTGGGATGACTGGGGCCATACCAGGACATGGTAACATGGTTATAGTGGGATGACAGACCATACCAGGACATGGTTATAGTGGGATGACTGACCATACCAGGACATGGTAACATGGTTATAGTGGGATGACTGACCATACCAGGACATGGTTATAGTGGGATGACTGACCATGCCAGGACATGGTTATAGTGGGATGACTGACCATACCATGGAAACATGGTTATAGTGGGATGACTGACCATACCAGGACATGGTAACATGGTTATAGTGGGATGACCAGACCAGGACATGGTTATAGTGGGATGACAGACCAGGACATTGTAACATGGTTATAGTGGGGTGACTGACCATACCAGGACATGGCATGGTTATAGTGGGATGACTGACCACACCAGGACATGGTTATAGTGGGATGACTTACAATACCAGGACATGGTTATGTGGGATGACTGACAATACCAGTACATGTTTATAGTGGGATGACTGACCATACCAGGACATTGTTATAGTGGGATAACTGACCATGCCAGGACATTGTAACATGGTTACAGTGGGATGACAGACCATAGCAGGACATGGTTATAGTGGGATGACTTACCATACCAGGACATGGTTATAGTGGGATGACTGACCATACCAGGACATGGTAACATGGTTATAGTGGGATGACAGACCTTACCAGGACATGGTTATAGTGGGATGACTGACCATACCAGGACATGGATATAACATGGTTATAGTTATGGGATGACTGACCATACCAGGACATGGTTATAGTGGGATGACAGACCATACCAGGACATGGTTATAGTGGGATGACTGACCATACCAGGACATGGAAACATGGTTATAGTGGGATGACTGACCATACCAGGACATGGTAACATGGTTATAGTGGGATGACAGACCATACCAGGACATGGTTATAGTGGGATGACAGACCATACCAGGACATGGTTATAGTGGGATGACAGACCATACCAGGACATGGTATCATGGTTATAGTGGGATGACTGACCATTCCAGGACATGGTTATAGTGGGATGACTGACCATACCAGGACATGGTAACATGGTTATAGTGGGATGACAGACCATACCAGGACATGGTTATAGTGGGATGACAGACCATACCAGGACATGGTTATAGTGGGGTGACAGACCATACCAGGACATGGTTATAGTGGGATGACTGACCATACCAGGACATGGAAACATGGTTATAGTGGGATGACTGACCATACCAGGACATTGTAACATGGCTATAGTGGGATGACAGACCATACCAGGACATGGTTATAGTGGGATGACTGACCATACCAGGACATGGTTATAGTGGGATGACTGGCCAATGACTGACAATACCAGTACATGTTTATAGTGGGATGACAGACCATACCAGGACATTGTTATAGTGGGATAACTGACCATACCAGGACATTGTAACATGGCTACAGTGGGATGACAGACCATACCAGGACATGGTTATAGTGGGATGACTGACCATACCAGGACATGGTTATAGTGGGATGACTGACCATACCAGGACATGGTAACATGGTTATAGTGGGATGACAGACCTTACCAGGACATGGTTATAGTGGGATGACTGACCATACCAGGACATGGTAACATGGTTATAGTGGGATGACTGACCATACCAGGACATGGTTATAGTGGGATGACTGACCATACCAGGACATGGTTATAGTGGGATGACTGACCATACCAGGACATGGAAACATGGTTATAGTGGGATGACTGACCATACCAGGACATGGTAACATGGTTATAGTGGGATGACAGACCAGGACACATGGTTATAGTGGGATGACAGACCAGGACATTGTAACATGGTTATAGTGGGGTGACTGACCATACCAGGACATGGTAACATGGTTATAGTGGGGATGACTGGACCATACCAGGACATGGTTATAGTGGGATGACTGACCATAGGACATGGTAACAGGACATGGTAACATGGCTATAGTGGGGTGACAGACCATACCAGGACAGGACATGGTTATAGTGGGATGACAGACCATACCAGACATGGTTATAGTGGGTGAGAGACCATACCAGGACATGGTTATAGTTGGATGACTGGGATACCAGACATGGAAACATGGTTATAGTGGGATGACTGACCGACCAGGACATTGTAACATGGCTATGGGATGACAGACCAGGACATGGTAACATGGTTATAGTGGGATGACTGACCATACCAGGACAGGACATGGTTATAGTGGGATGACTGACACATACCAGGACATGCTTTATAGTGGGATGACAGACCATACCAGGACATGGTTATAGTGACAACTGACCATACCAGGACATTGTAACATGGCTACAGTGGGATGACAGACCATACCAGGACATGGTTATAGTGGGGATGACTGACCACACCAGGACATGGTTATAGTGGGATGGACAGACCAGGACATGGTTATAGTGGGATGACAGACCACCAGACATGGTTATAGTGGGGATGACAGACCAGGACATGGTAACATGGTTATAGTGGGGGTGACTGACCATACCAGGACATGGTTATAGTGGGATGACAGACCATACCAGGACATGGTTATAGGGATGACTGACCATACCAGGACATGGAAACATGGTTATAGTGGGATGACTGACCATACCAGGACATGGTAATAGTGGTTATAGGGATGACCAGACCAGGACATGGTTATAGTGGGGATGACAGACCAGGACATGGAAACATGGTTATAGTGGGGTGACTGACCATACTCAGGACATGGTAACATGGTTATAGTGGATGACAGACCATACCAGGACATGGTTATAGTGGGATGACTGACAATACCAGGACATGGTTATAGTGGGATGACTGACCATACCAGGACATGTTTATAGGGATGACAGACCATACCAGGACATTGTTATAGGGGATAACTGACCATACCAGGACATTGTAACATGGCTACAGGATGACAGACCATACCAGACATGGTTATAGTGGGGATGACTTACCATACCAGGACATGGTTATAGTGGGATGACTGACCAATCCAGGACAGTAACATGTTTATAGGGGATGACAGACCATACCAGGACATGGTTATAGTGGGGATAACTGGACTATACCAGGACATGGTAACATGGTTATAGTGGGATGACAGACCATACCAGGACATGGTTATAGGATGACTGACCATACCAGGACATGGTTATAGTGGGATGACTGACCATACCAGGACATGGAAACATGGTTATAGTGGGATGACAGACCTACCAGGACATGGTAACATGGTTATAGTGGGATGACAGACCATACCAGGACATGGTTGGTTATAGTGGGATGACTGACCATACCAGGACATGGTTATAGTGGGATGACTGGACCATACCAGGACATTTTGGTTATAGTGGGATGACTGACCATTCCATGGAAACATGGTTATAGTGGGATGACTGACCATACCAGGACATGGTAAATTAGTTATAGTGGGATGACAGACCATACCAGGACATGGTTATAGTGGGATGACAGACTATACCAGGACATGGTTATAGTGGGGTGAGAGACCATACCAGGACATGGTTATAGTGGGATGACTGATCATACCAGGACATGGAAACATGGTTATAGGATGACTGACCATACCAGGACATTGTAACATGGCTATAGTGGGATGACAGACCATACCAGGACATGGTTATAGTGGGATGACTGACCATACCAGGACATGGTTATAGTGGATGACTGACCATACCAGGACATGGATGACAGACATACCAGGACATTGTTATAGTGATAACTGACCATACCAGGACATTGTAACATGGCTACAGTGGGATGACAGACCATACCAGGACATGGTTATAGGGATGACTGACCATACCAGGACATGGTTATAGTGGGGATGACTGACCATACCAGGACATGGTAACATGGTTATAGTGGGATGACAGACCATACCAGGACATGGTTATAGTGGGATGACTGACCATACCAGGTAACATGGTTATAGTGGGATGACTGACCATACCAGGACATGGTTATAGTGGGATGACTGATCATACCAGGACATGGTTATAGTGTGGGAAGGACTGACCAGCCAGGACATGGAAACATGGTTATAGCGGGATGACTGACCATACCAGGACATGGTAACATGGTTATAGCGGGATGACAGACCAGGACATGGTTATAGTGGGATGACAGACCAGGACATTGTAACATGGTTATAGTGGGGTGACTGACCATACCAGGAACATGGTAACATGGTTATAGTGGGATGACTGACCATACCAGGACATGGTTATAGGTGGGATGACTGACTACATCAGGACATGGTTATAGTGGGGTGACTGACCATACCAGGACATGGTAACATGGTTATAGTGGGATGACTGACCATACCAGGACATGGCTATAGTGGGGTGACTGACCATACCAGGACATGGTAACATGGTTATAGTGGGATGACAGACCAGGACATGGTTATAGTGGGATGACAGACCAGGACATGGTTATAGTGGGATGACAGACCAGGACATGGTAACATGGTTATAGTGGGGTGACTGACCATACCAGGACATGGTAACATGGTTATAGTGGGATGACTGACCATACCAGGATATGGTTATAGTGGGATGACTGACCATACCAGGACATGGTTATAGTGGGGTGACTGACCATACCAGGACATGGTAACATGGTTATAGTGGGATGACAGACCATACCAGGACATGGTAACATGGTTATAGTGGGATGACAGACCATACCAGGACATGGTTATAGTGGGATGACAGACCATACCAGGACATGGTTATAGTGGGATGACTTACCATACCAGGACATGGTTATAATGGGATGACTGACCATACCAGGACATGGTTATAGTGGGATGACTGACCATACCAGGACATGGTAACATGGTTGAAGTGGGATGACTGACCATACCAGAACATGGTTATAGTGGGATGACAGACCATACCAGGACATGGTTATAGTGGGATGACTGACCATAACAGGACATGGTTATAGTGGGATGACTGACCATACCAGGACATGGTTATAGTGGGATGACTGACCATACCAGGACATGGTAACATGGTTATAGTGGGATGACAGACCATACCAGGACATGGTAACATGGTTATAGTGGGATGACAGACCATACCAGGACATGCTTATAGTGGGATGACAGACCATACCAGGACATGGTTATAGTGGGATGACTGACCATACCAGGACATGGTTATAGTGGGGTGACTGACCATACCAGGACATGGTAACATGGTTATAGTGGGATGACAGACCAGGACATGGTTATAGTGGGATGACAGACCAGGACATGGTTATAGTGGGATGACAGACCAGGACATGGTAACATGGTTATAGTGGGATGACTGACCATACCAGGACATGGTTATAGTGGGATGACTGACCATACCAGGACATGGTTATAGTGGGGTGACTGACCATACCAGGACATGGTAACATGGTTATAGTGGGATGACAGACCATACCAGGACATGGTAACATGGTTATAGTGGGATGACTGACCATACCAGGACATGGCTATAGTGGGGTGACTGACCATACCAGGACATGGTAACATGGTTATAGTGGGATGACAGACCAGGACATGGTTATAGTGGGATGACAGACCAGGACATGGTTATAGTGGGATGACAGACCAGGACATGGTAACATGGTTATAGTGGGGTGACTGACCATACCAGGACATGGTAACATGGTTATAGTGGGATGACTGACCATACCAGGACATGGTTATAGTGGGATGACTGACCATACCAGGACATGGTTATAGTGGGGTGACTGACCATACCAGGACATGGTAACATGGTTATAGTGGGATGACAGACCATACCAGGACATGGTAACATGGTTATAGTGGGATGACAGACCATACCAGGACATGGTTATAGTGGGATGACAGACCATACCAGGACATGGTTATAGTGGGATGACTTACCATACCAGGACATGGTTATAATGGGATGACTGACCATACCAGGACATGGTTATAGTGGGATGACTGACCATACCAGGACATGGTAACATGGTTGAAGTGGGATGACTGACCATACCAGAACATGGTTATAGTGGGATGACAGACCATACCAGGACATGGTTATAGTGGGATGACTGACCATAACAGGACATGGTTATAGTGGGATGACTGACCATACCAGGACATGGTAACATGGTTGAAGTGGGATGACTGACCATACCAGAACATGGTTATAGTGGGATGACTTACCATACCAGGACATGGTTATAATGGGATGACTGACCATACCAGGACATGGTTATAGTGGGATGACTGACCATACCAGGACATGGTAACATGGTTGAAGTGGGATGACTGACCATACCAGGACATGGTTATAGTGGGATGACTGGACCATACCAGGACATGGTTATAGTGGGATGACTGACCATACCAGGACATGGTAACATGAAGTTATAGTGGGATGACTGACCATACCAGGACATGGCTAAAGGATTGACCATACCAGGACATGGTAACATGGTTATAGTGGGATGACAGACCAGGACATGGGTTATAGTGGGATGACAGACCAGACACATGGTTATAGTGGGATGACAGACCAGGACATTGGCGGTAACATGGTTATAGTGGGGTGACTGACCATACCAGACATGGTAACATGGTTATGGGGTAGATACTCAGACCATACCAGGACATGGTTATAGTGGGATGACTGACCATACCAGGACATGGTTATAGTGGGGTGACTGACCATACCAGGACATGGCAACATGGTTATAGTGGGATGACTGACCATACCAGGACATGGCTATAGTGGGATGACTGACCATACCAGGACATGGTAACATGGTTATAGTGGGATGACAGACCATACCAGGACATGGTTATAGTGGGATGACTGACCATACCAGGACATGGTTATAATGGGATGACTGACCATACCAGGACATGGTAACATGGTTATAGTGGGATGACTGACCATACCAGGACATGGTAACATGGTTATAGTGGGATGACTGACCATAACAGGACATGTTTATAGTGGGATGACTGACCATACCAGAACATGGTTATAGTGGGATGACTGACCATACCAGGACATGGTAACATGATTATAGTGGGGTGACTGACCATACCAGGACATGGTAACATGGTTATAGTGGGATGACAGACCAGGACATGGTTATAGTGGGATGACAGACCAGGACATGGTAACATGGTTATAGTGGGATGACAGACCAGGACATGGTTATAGTGGGATGACAGACCAGGACATGGTAACATGGTTATAGTGGGGTGACTGACCATACCAGGACATGGTTATAGTGGGATGACTGACCATACCAGGACATGGAAACATGGTTATAGTGGGATGACTGACCATACCAGGACATGGTTATAGTGGGATGACAGACCATACCAGGACATGGTTATAGTGGGATGACTGACCATACCAGGACATGGTTATAGTGGGATGACTGACCATACCAGGACATGGTAACATGGTTATAGTGGGATGACAGACCATACCAGGACATGGTTATAGTGGGATGACTGACCATACCAGGACATGGTAACATGGTTATAGTGGGATGACAGACCATACCAGGACATGGTAACATGGTTATAGTGGGATGACAGACCATACCAGGACATGCTTATAGTGGGATGACAGACCATACCAGGACA
>NW_025746443.1:2500-42500 GCF_021184085.1 Oncorhynchus gorbuscha
GAGAGGGAGGGAGGAGGTTTAAAGAGGGAGGTTTAGAGAGGGAAGGAGGTTTAAAGAGGGAGGGAGGTTTAGAGAGGGAGGGAGGTTTAGAGAGGGAAGGAGGTTTAGAGACGGAGGGAGGTTTAAAAAGGGAGGGAGGTTTAGAGAGGGAGGGAGGTTTAGTGAGGGAGGGAGGTTTAGTGAGAGAGGGAGGTTTAGAGAGGGAGGGAGGTTTAGTGAGGGAGGGAGGTTTAGTGAGGGAGGGAGGTTTAGAGAGGGAGGCCATCCGTATTCTCTGATACAGAATATAATTAATGGTTCTTTCTATCAAGGCAAGTCACCCAGGTTCTGAGGCAGAAAAAACATCCCCAAACCATCCCACCACCACCACCACCACCACGCTTGACCGTTGACATGAGGTTCTGACTGTGGAGTGTTTGGTGTTTGGCGTAATGGGAACCATGTCGTCCAGGCCGTCCGTCTGAGCTGAAGCTGGGACTTGCAGTAAGAAAATGGTCCCAAACAGACAAACAACTCCACATGAAAATGGTTAAAAAGCAACACATTTTGAGGGTTTGGCATCGTCAAAGTCCAGACCTAATTAATCCCACTGGAGACGTTGAGGCAGGACTGGAAACAGTGGCAGGGTCGCCTAGTGGTTAGAGCCATTAGACTGAGGCAGCAGGGTCGCCTAGTGGTTAGAGCCATTAGACTGAGGCAGCAGGGTAGCCTAGTGGTTAGAGCCATTAGACTGAGGCAGCAGGGTAGGCTAGTGGTTAGAGCCATTAGACTGAGGCAGCAGGGTAGGCTAGTGGTTAGAGCCATTAGACTGAGGCAGCAGGGTAGCCTAGTGGTTAGAGCCATTAGACTGAGGCAGCAGGGTAGGCTAGTGGTTAGAGCCATTAGACTGAGGCAGCAGGGTAGCCTAGTGGTTAGAGCCATTAGACTGAGGCAGCAGGGTAGCCTAGTGGTTAGAGCCATTAGACTGAGGCAGCAGGGTAGCCTAGTGGTTAGAGCCATTAGACTGAGGCAGCAGGGTAGCCTAGTGGTTAGAGCCATTAGACTGAGGCAGCAGGGTAGCCTAGTGGTTAGAGCCATTAGACTGAGGCAGCAGGGTAGCCTAGTGGTTAGAGCCATTAGACTGAGGCAGCAGGGTAGCCTAGTGGTTAGAGCCATTAGACTGAGGCAGCAGGGTAGACTGAGGCAGCAGGGTAGCCTAGTGGTTAGAGCCATTAGACTGAGGCAGCAGGGTAGCCTAGTGGTTAGAGCCACTAGACTGAGGCAGCAGGGTAGCCTAGTGGTTAGAGCCATTAGACTGAGGCAGCAGGGTAGCCTAGTGGTTAGAGCCATTAGACTGAGGCAGCAGGGACTGAGGCAGCAGGGTAGCCTAGTGGTTAGAGCCATTAGACTGAGGCAGCATGGTAGCCTAGTGGTTAGAGCCATTAGACTGAGGCAGCAGGGTCGCCTAGTGGTTAGAGCCATTAGACTGAGGCAGCAGGGTAGCCTAGTGGTTAGAGCCATTAGACTGAGGCAGCAGGGTAGCCTAGTGGTTAGAGCCATTAGACCGCTGTTTCCAGTCCTGCCTCAACGTCTCCATTAGACTAGTAACCGGAAGGTTGCAAGTTCAAACCCCCAAGCTGACAAATCTGTCGTTCTGCCCCTGAACAGGCAGTTAACCCACTGTTCCTAGTCCGTCATTGAAAATAAGGATTTGTTCTTATTAACTGACTTGCCTGGTTAAATAAAGGTTAAATAAAGGTTAAATAAAGGTTAAATAAAGATTAAATAAAGGTTAAATAAAGGTTAAATAAAGGTTAAATAAAGGTTAAATAAAGGTTACATAAAGGTTAAATAAAGGTTAAATAAAGGTTAAATAAAGGTTAAATAAAGGTTAAATAAAGGTTAAATAAAGGTTAAATAAAGGTTAAATAAAGGTTACATAAAGGTTAAATAAAGGTTAAATAAAGGTTAAATAAAGGTTAAATAAAGGTTAAATAAAGGTTAAATAAAGGTTAAATAAAGGTTAAATACATTTTAAAAGTGGTTCATACTTGAAAACCCCAAAACGGAAGAGTTATAGAAGTTGTGCACGGAAGAGTTATAGAAGTTGTGCACGGAAGAGTTATAGAAGTTGTGCACGGAAGAGTTATAGAAGTTGTGCACGGAAGAGTTATAGAAGTTGTGCACGGAAGAGTTATAGAAGTTGTGCATGGAAGAGTTATAGAAGTTGTGCACGGAAGAGTTATAGAAGTTGTGCATGGAAGAGTTATAGAAGTTGTGCATGGAAGAGTTATAGAAGTTGTGCATGGAAGAGTTATAGAAGTTGTGCATGGAAGAGTTATAGAAGTTGTGCATGGAAGAGTTATAGAAGTTGTGCATGGAAGAGTTATAGAAGTTGTGCATGGAAGAGTTATAGAAGTTGTGCATGGAAGAGTTATAGAAGTTGTGCATGGAAGAGTTATAGAAGTTGTGCATGCATGGAAGAGTTATAGAAGTTGTGCATGGAAGAGTTATATGGAAAGTTGTGCATGGAAGAGTTATAGAAGTTGTGCATGGAAGAGTTATAGAAAGTTATTGTGCATGGAAGAGTTATAGAAGTTGTGCATGGAAGAGTTATAGAAGTTGTGCATGGAAGAGTTATAGAAGTTGTGCATGGAAGAGTTATAGAAGTTGTGCATGGAAGAGTTATAGAAGTTGTGCATGGAAGAGTTATAGAAGTTGTGCATGGAAGAGTTATAGAAGTTGTGCATGGGAAGAGTTATAGAAGTTGTGCACGGAAGAGTTATAGAAGTTGTGCATGGAAGAGTTATAGAAGTTGTGCATGGAAGAGTTATAGAAGTTGTGCATGGAAAGAGTTATAGTTAAGTTGTGCACGGAAGAGTTATAGAAGTTGTGCACGGAAGAGTTATAGAAGTTGTGCATGGAAGAGTTATAGAAGTTGTGCATGGAAGAGTTATAGAAGTTGTGCATGGAAGAGTTATAGAAGTTGTGCACGGAAGAGTTATAGAAGTTATTGTGCACGGAAGAGTTATAGAAGTTGTACATGGAAGAGTTATAGAAGTTGTGCATGGAAGAGTTATAGAAGTTGTGCATGGAAGAGTTATAGAAGTTGTGCATGGAAGAGTTATAGAAGTTGTGCACGGAAGAGTTATAGAAGTTGTGCATGGAAGAGTTATAGAAGTTGTGCATGGAAGAGTTATAGAAGTTGTGCATGGAAGAGTTATAGAAGTTGTGCATGGAAGAGTTATAGAAGTTGTGCATGGAAGAGTTATAGAAGTTGTGCACGGAAGAGTTATAGAAGTTGTGCACGGAAGAGTTATAGAAGTTGTGCACGGAAGAGTTATAGAAGTTGTGCATGGAAGAGTTATAGAAGTTGTGCACGGAAGAGTTATAGAAGTTGTGCATGGAAGAGTTATAGAAGTTGTGCATGGAAGAGTTATAGAAGTTGTGCATGGAAGAGTTATAGAAGTTGTGCACGGAAGAGTTATAGAAGTTGTGCATGGAAGAGTTATAGAAGTTGTGCATGGAAGAGTTATAGAAGTTGTGCATGGAAGAGTTATAGAAGTTGTGCATGGAGTTAATGGAAGAGTTATAGAAGTTGTGCATGGAAGAGTTTATAGTTATAGAAGTTGTGCATGGAAGAGTTATAGAAGTTGTGCATGGAAGAGTTATAGAAGTTGTGCATGGAAGAGTTATAGAAGTTGTGCATGGAAGAGTTATAGAAGTTGTGCATGGAAGAGTTATAGAAGTTGTGCACGGAAGAGTTATAGAAGTTGTGCACGGAAGAGTTATAGAAGTTGTGCAGAGTTATAGGAAGAGTTATAGAAGTTGTGCACGGAAGAGTTATAGAAGTTGTGCATGGAAGAGTTATAGAAGTTGTGCATGGAAGAGTTATAGAAGTTGTGCATGGAAGAGTTATAGAAGTTGTGCATGGAAGAGTTATAGAAAGTTGTGCATGGAAGAGTTATAGAGTTATAGAAGTTGTGCATGGAAGAGTTATAGAAGTTGTGCATGGGAAGAGTTATATGGAAAGTTTGTGCATGGAAGAGTTATAGAAGTTGTGCATGGAAGAGTTATAGAAGTTGTGCATGGAAGAGTTATAGAAGTTGTGCATGGAAGAGTTATAGAAGTTGTATGGAAGAGTTATAGAAGAAGTTGTGCATGGAAGAGTTATAGAAGTTGTGCATGGAAGAGTTATAGAAGTTGTGCATGGAAGAGTTATAGAAGTTGTGCATGGAAGAGTTATAGAAGTTGTGCATGGAAGAGTTATAGAAGTTGTGCATGGAAGAGTTATAGAAGTTGTGCATGGAAGAGTTATAGAAGTTGTGCACGGAAGAGTTATAGAAGTTGTGCATGGAAGAGTTATAGAAGTTGTGCATGGAAGAGTTATAGAAAGTTGTGCATGGAAGAGTTATAGAAGTTGTGCATGGAAGAGTTATAGAAGTTGTGCATGGAAGAGTTATAGAAGTTGTGCATGGAAGAGTTATAGAAGTTGTGCATGGAAGAGTTATAGAAGTTGTGCATGGAAGAGTTATAGAAGTTGTGCATGGAAGAGTTATAGAAGTTGTGCATGGAAGAGTTATAGAAGTTGTGCATGGAAGAGTTATAGAAGTTGTGCATGGAAGAGTTATAGAAGTTGTGCATGGAAGAGTTATAGAAGTTGTGCATGGAAGAGTTATAGAAGTTGTGCATGGAAGAGTTATAGAAGTTGTGGAAGAGTTATAGAAGTTGTGCACGGAAAGAGTTATAGAAGTTGTGCACGGAAGAGTTATAGAAGTTGTGCATGGAAGAGTTATAGAAGTTGTGCATGGAAGAGTTATAGAAGTTGTGCACGGAAGAGTTATAGAAGTTGTGCATGGAAGAGTTATAGAAGTTGTGCACGGAAGAGTTATAGAAGTTGTGCACGGAAGAGTTATAGAAGTTGTGCACGGAAGAGTTATAGAAGTTGTGCACGGAAGAGTTATAGAAGAGTTGTGCACGGAAGAGTTATAGAAGTTGTGCATGGAAGAGTTATAGAAGTTGTGCATGGAAGAGTTATAGAAGTTGTGCATGGAAGAGTTATAGAAGTTGTGCATGGAAGAGTTATAGAAGTTGTGCATGGAAGAGTTATAGAAGTTGTGCATGGAAGAGTTATAGAAGTTGTGCATGGAAGAGTTATAGAAGTTGTGCATGGAAGAGTTATAGAAGTTGTGCACGGAAGAGTTATAGAAGTTGTGCACGGAAGAGTTATAGAAGTTGTGCACGGAAGAGTTATAGAAGTTGTGCACGGAAGAGTTATAGAAGTTGTGCATGGAAGAGTTATAGAAGTTGTGCATGGAAGAGTTATAGAAGTTGTGCATGGAAGAGTTATAGAAGTTGTGCATGGAAGAGTTATAGAAGTTGTGCATGGAAGAGTTATAGAAGTTGTGCATGGAAGAGTTATAGAAGTTGTGCATGGAAGAGTTATAGAAGTTGTGCATGGAAGAGTTATAGAAGTTGTGCATGGAAGAGTTATAGAAGTTGTGCATGGAAGAGTTATAGAAGTTGTGCATGGAAGAGTTATAGAAGTTGTGCATGAAAGAGTTATAGAAGTTGTGCACGGAAGAGTTATAGAAGTTGTGCATGGAAGAGTTATAGAAGTTGTGCATGGAAGAGTTATAGAAGTTGTGCATGGAAGAGTTATAGAAGTTGTGCATGGAAGAGTTATAGAAGTTGTGCATGGAAGAGTTATAGAAGTTGTGCACGGAAGAGTTATAGAAGTTGTGCATGGAAGAGTTATAGAAGTTGTGCACGGAAGAGTTATAGAAGTTGTGCATGGAAGAGTTATAGAAGTTGTGCATGGAAGAGGAAGAGTTATAGAAGTTGTGCATGGAAGAGTTATAGAAGTTGTGCATGGAAGAGTTATAGAAGTTGTGCATGGAAGAGTTATAGAAGTTGTGCATGGAAGAGTTATAGAAGTTGTGCACGGAAGAGTTATAGAAGTTGTGCACGGAAGAGTTATAGAAGTTGTGCATGGAAGAGTTATAGAAGTTGTGCATGGAAGAGTTATAGAAGTTGTGCATGGAAGAGTTATAGAAGTTGTGCATGGAAGAGTTATAGAAGTTGTGCATGGAAGAGTTATATAGAAGTTGTGCACGGAAGAGTTATAGAAGTTGTGCACGGAAGAGTTATAGAAGTTGTGCACGGAAGAGGAAGTTGTGCACGGAAGAGTTATAGAAGTTGTGCACGGAAGAGTTATAGAAAGTTGTGCATGGAAGAGTTATAGAAGTTGTGCATGGAAGAGTTATAGAAGTTGTGCATGGAAGAGTTATAGAAGTTGTGCATGGAAGAGTTATAGAAGTTGTGCATGGAAGAGTTATAGAAGTTGTGCATGGAAGAGTGGGCCAGAATTTCTCCACAGCGATGTGACTGATCGAAGTGTTTAGTTGAAGTCAATGCAGCTAACGATTACTATTAAAGTCCACCTGGGTACGTGCTGTATAACACTATACTGCTCCTGTCTCAACAGTGTTGTCTCTGAACACTATACTGCTCCTGTCTCAACAGTGTTGTCTCTGAACACTATACTGCTCCTGTCTCAACAGTGTTGTCTCTGAACACTATACTGCTCCTGTCTCAACAGTGTTGTCTCTGAACACTATACTGCTCCTGTCTCAACAGTGTTGTCTCTGAACACTATACTGCTCCTGTCTCAACAGTGTTGTCTCTGAACACTATACTGCTCCTGTCTCAACAGTGTAGTCTCTGAACACTATACTGCTCCTGTCTCTGAACACTATACTGCTCCTGTCTCTGAACACTGTACTGCTCCTGTCTCTGAACACTATACTGCTCCTGTCTCTGAACACTATACTGCTCCTGTCTCTGAACACTATACTGCTCCTGTCTCTGAACACTATACTGCTCCTGTCTCAACAGTGTAGTCTCTGAACACTATACTGCTCCTGTCTCTGAACACTATACTGCTCCTGTCTCAACAGTGTTGTCTCTGAACACTATACTGCTCCTGTCTCTGAACACTATACTGCTCCTGTCTCTGAACACTATACTGCTCCTGTCTCAACAGTGTAGTCTCTGAACACTATACTGCTCCTGTCTCAACAGTGTAGTCTCTGAACACTATACTGCTCCTGTCTCTGAACACTATACTGCTCCTGTCTCTGAACACTATACTGCTCCTGTCTCTGAACACTATACTGCTCCTGTCTCTGAACACTATACTGCTCCTGTCTCAACAGTGTAGTCTCTGAACACTATACTGCTCCTGTCTCTGAACACTATACTGCTCCTGTCTCAACAGTGTAGTCTCTGAACACTATACTGCTCCGGTCTCTGAACACTATACTGCTCCTGTCTCAACAGTGTTGTCTCTGAACACTATACTGCTCCTGTCTCAACAGTGTAGTCTCTGAACACTATACTGCTCCTGTCTCTGAACACTATACTGCTCCTGTCTCAACAGTGTAGTCTCTGAACACTATACTGCTCCTGTCTCTGAACACTATACTGCTCCTGTCTCTGAACACTATACTGCTCCTGTCTCAACAGTGTTGTCTCTGAACACTATACTGCTCCTGTCTCAACAGTGTAGTCTCTGAACACTATACTGCTCCTGTCTCTGAACACTATACTGCTCCTGTCTCAACAGTGTAGTCTCTGAACACTATACTGCTCCTGTCTCTGAACACTATACTGCTCCTGTCTCTGAACACTATACTGCTCCTGTCTCTGAACACTATACTGCTCCTGTCTCTGAACACTATACTGCTCCTGTCTCTGAACACTATACTGCTCCTGTCTCTGAACACTATACTGCTCCTGTCTCTGAACACTATACTGCTCCTGTCTCTGTGTGTGTGTGTGTGTGTGTGTGTGTGTGTGTGTGTGTGTGTGTGTGTGTGTGTGTGCGTGCGTGCGTGCGTGCGTGCGTGCGTGCGTGCGTGCGCGCGTGCGTGCGTGTGTGTGTGTGTTTCTGTGTCCTGGCAAACAGAGCAGAGGGGCTTTGCTATACTCATTCCCCCAAATCTATATCCCTCATCCCCTACAATCTCTCTCTCCCCCCCTCCCTCTCTCTCCCCCCCTCTCTCCCCCTCTCTCTCTCTCCCCCATCTCCCTCTCTCTCTCTCTCTCTCTCTCTCTCTCTCTCTCTCTCTCTCTCTCTCTCTCTCTCTCTCTCTCTCTCTCTCTCTCTCTCTCTCTCTCTCTCTTATTCTCTCTCGTTCTCTTCTCATTCTTTCTCTCGGTCTCATTTTATCTCCCATTCCCTCATTGCATCCAAACATATTCCCTCCAAATCCTTAGCCTCTTAAATGCATCCCTCTCTCCATCCCCTCCTCCTCCCTCCTCCCTCTCTCCCTCCTCCCTCTCTCCATCCCCCTCCTCCCTCTCTCCCACCTCCCTCTCTCCCACCTCCCTCTCTCCATCCCCCTCCCTCTCTCCCTCCTCCCTCTCTCCATCCCCCTCCTCCCTCTCTCCATCCCCCTCCTCCCTCTCTCCCTCCTCCCTCTCTCCATCCCCCTCCTCGCTCCCTCCTCCCTCTCTCCCTCCTCCCTCTCTCCATCCCCCTCCTCCATCTCTCCCTCCTCCCTCTCTCCATCCCCCTCCTCCCTCTCTCCCTCCTCCCTCTCTCCATCCCCCTCCTCCCTCTCTCCCTCCTCCCTCTCTCCATCCCCCTCCTCCCTCTCTCCATCCCCCTCCTCCCTCTCTCCCTCCTCCCTCTCTCCCTCCTCCCTCTCTCCATCCCCCTCCTCCCTCTCTCATCCCCCTCCTCCCTCTCTCCCTCCTCCCTCTCTCCATCCCCCTCCTCCCTCCCTCCTGACGAGAGAACATGTGAAGAGAAGAGAGGAGTTTAATCAAACATGATAAACAGGAAAGAGACAGGAAACACATTATATACACAACAACCTACAGAGTAGAGAGAGAGGGAGCTGTTTCATCTAATATACACTATATACACAACAACCTACAGAGTAGAGAGAGGGGGAGCTGTTTCATCTGATATACATTATATACACAACAACCTACAGAGTAGAGAGAGAGGGAGCTGTTTCATCTAATATACACAACAACCTACAGAGTAGAGAGAGAGGGAGCTGTTTCATCTGTTATACACAACAACCTACAGAGTAGAGACAGAGGGAGCTGTTTCATATTATATACACAACAACCTACAGAGTAGAGAGAGAGGGAGCTGTTTCATCTAATATACACAACAACCTACAGAGTAGAGAGAGAGGGAGCTGTTTCATATTATATACACAACAACCTACAGAGTAGAGAGAGAGGGAGCTGTTTCATCTAATATACACAACAACCTACAGAGTAGAGAGAGAGGGAGCTGTTTCATCTAATATACACAACAACCTACAGAGTAGAGAGAGAGGGAGCTGTTTCATCTGTTATACACAACAACCTACAGAGTAGAGACAGAGGGAGCTGTTTCATATTATATACACAACAACCTACAGAGTAGAGAGAGAGGGAGCTGTTTCATCTAATATACACAACAACCTACAGAGTAGAGAGAGAGGGAGCTGTTTCATATTATATACACAACAACCTACAGAGTAGAGAGAGGGAGCTGTTTCATCTAATATACATTATATACACAACAACCTACAGAGTAGAGAGAGAGGGAGCTGTTTCATATTATATACACAACAACCTACAGAGTAGAGAGAGAGGGAGCTGTTTCATCTGATATACATTATATACACAACAACCTACAGAGTAGAGAGAGAGGGAGCTGTTTCATCTAATATACATTATATACACAACAACCTACAGAGTAGAGAGAGGGAGCTGTTTCATCTAATATACACAACAACCTACAGAGTAGAGAGAGAGGGAGCTGTTTCATCTAATATACACAACAACCTACAGAGTAGAGAGAGAGGGAGCTGTTTCATCTAATATACACAACAACCTACAGAGTAGAGAGAGAGGGAGCTGTTTCATCTAATATACATTATATACACAACAACCTACAGAGTAGAGAGAGGGAGCTGTTTCATCTGATATACATTATATACACAACAACCTACAGAGTAGAGAGAGAGGGAGCTGTTTCATCTAATATACATTATATACACAACAACCTACAGAGTAGAGAGAGAGGAGCTGTTTCATCTAATATACATTATATACACAACAACCTACAGAGTAGAGAGAGAGGGAGCTGTTTCATCTAATATACATTATATACACAACAACCTACAGAGTAGAGAGAGAGGGAGCTGTTTCATCTAATATACACAACAACCTACAGAGTAGAGAGAGAGGGAGCTGTTTCATCTGATATACATTATATACACAACAACCTACAGAGTAGAGAGAGAGGGAGCTGTTTCATCTAATATACATTATATACACAACAACCTACAGAGTAGAGAGAGAGGGAGCTGTTTCATCTAATATACACAACAACCTACAGAGTAGAGAGAGAGGGAGCTGTTTCATCTGATATACATTATATACACAACAACCTACAGAGTAGAGAGAGAGGGAGCTGTTTCATCTAATATACACAACAACCTACAGAGTAGAGAGAGAGGGAGCTGTTTCATCTGATATACATTATATACACAACAACCTACAGAGTAGAGAGAGAGGGAGCTGTTTCATCTAATATACATTATATACACAACAACCTACAGAGTAGAGAGAGGGAGCTGTTTCATCTAATATACATTATATACACAACAACCTACAGAGTAGAGAGAGAGGGAGCTGTTTCATCTAATATACATTATATACACAACAACCTACAGAGTAGAGAGAGGGAGCTGTTTCATCTGATATACATTATATACACAACAACCTACAGAGTAGAGAGAGAGGGAGCTGTTTCATCTAATATACACTATATACACAACAACCTACAGAGTAGAGAGAGGGAGCTGTTTCATCTAATATACACAACAACCTACAGAGTAGAGAGAGAGGGAGCTGTTTCATCTAATATACACTATATACACAACAACCTACAGAGTAGAGAGAGGGAGCTGTTTCATCTAATATACACAACAACCTACAGAGTAGAGAGAGAGGGTGCTGTTTCATCTAATATACACTATATACACAACAACCTACAGAGTAGAGAGAGGGAGCTGTTTCATCTAATATACACTATATACACAACAACCTACAGAGTAGAGAGAGGGAGCTGTTTCATCTAATATACATTATATACACAACAACCTACAGAGTAGAGAGAGAGGGAGCTGTTTCATCTAATATACATTATATACACAACAACCTACAGAGTAGAGAGAGGGAGCTGTTTCATCTAATATACACTATATACACAACAACCTACAGAGTAGAGAGAGGGAGCTGTTTCATCTAATATACATTATATACACAACAACCTACAGAGTAGAGAGAGAGGGAGCTGTTTCATCTAATATACATTATATACACAACAACCTACAGAGTAGAGAGAGGGAGCTGTTTCATCTAATATACATTATATACACAACAACCTACAGAGTAGAGAGAGAGGGAGCTGTTTCATCTAATATACATTATATACACAACAACCTACAGAGTAGAGAGAGAGGGAGCTGTTTCATCTAATATACATTATATACACAACAACCTACAGAGTAGAGAGAGGGAGCTGTTTCATCTAATATACATTATATACACAACAACCTACAGAGTAGAGAGAGGGAGCTGTTTCATCTGATATACATTATATACACAACAACCTACAGAGTAGAGAGAGGGAGCTGTTTCATCTAATATACATTATATACACAACAACCTACAGAGTAGAGAGAGGGAGCTGTTTCATCTAATATACATTATATACACAACAACCTACAGAGTAGAGAGAGGGAGCTGTTTCATCTAATATACACAACAACCTACAGAGTAGAGAGAGGGAGCTGTTTCATCTTATATACACAACAACCTACAGAGTAGAGAGAGGGAGCTGTTTCATCTAATATACATTATATACACAACAACCTACAGAGTAGAGAGAGAGGGAGCTGTTTCATCTAATATACATTATATACACAACAACCTACAGAGTAGAGAGAGAGGGAGCTGTTTCATCTAATATACACAACAACCTACAGAGTAGAGAGAGGGAGCTGTTTCATCTAATATACACAACAACCTACAGAGTAGAGAGAGAGGGAGCTGTTTCATCTGATATACACAACAACCTACAGAGTAGAGAGAGAGGGAGCTGTTTCATCTAATATACACAACAACCTACAGAGTAGAGAGAGAGGGAGCTGTTTCATCTGATATACACAACAACCTACAGAGTAGAGAGAGAGGGAGCTGTTTCATATTATATACACAACAACCTACAGAGTAGAGACAGAGGGAGCTGTTTCATCTAATATACATTATATACACAACAACCTACAGAGTAGAGAGAGGGAGCTGTTTCATATTATTTACACAACAACCTACAGAGTAGAGACAGAGGGAGCTGTTTCATCTAATATACATTATATACACAACAACCTACAGAGTAGAGAGAGAGGGAGCTGTTTCATCTAATATACACTATATACACAACAACCTACAGAGTAGAGAGAGAGGGAGCTGTTTCATCTAATATACACAACAACCTACAGAGTAGAGAGAGAGGGAGCTGTTTCATCTAATATACATTATATACACAACAACCTACAGAGTAGAGAGAGAGGAGCTGTTTCATCTAATATACACAACAACCTACAGAGTAGAGAGAGAGGGAGCTGTTTCATCTAATATACATTATATACACAACAACCTACAGAGTAGAGAGAGAGGGAGCTGTTTCATCTAATATACACTATATACACAACAACCTACAGAGTAGAGAGAGGGAGCTGTTTCATCTAATATACATTATATACACAACAACCTACAGAGTAGAGAGAGGGAGCTGTTTCATCTAATATACATTATATACACAACAACCTACAGAGTAGAGAGAGGGAGCTGTTTCATCTAATATACACTATATACACAACAACCTACAGAGTAGAGAGAGGGAGCTGTTTCATCTAATATCCACTATATACACAACAACCTACAGAGTAGAGAGAGGGAGCTGTTTCATCTAATATACATTATATACACAACAACCTACAGAGTAGAGAGAGGGAGCTGTTTCATCTAATATACATTATATACACAACAACCTACAGAGTAGAGAGAGGGAGCTGTTTCATCTAATATACACTATATACACAACAACCTACAGAGTAGAGAGAGGGAGCTGTTTCATCTAATATACATTATATACACAACAACCTACAGAGTAGAGAGAGAGGGAGCTGTTTCATCTGATATACATTATATACACAACAACCTACAGAGTAGAGAGAGAGGGAGCTGTTTCATCTAATATACATTATATACACAACAACCTACAGAGTAGAGAGGGAGCTGTTTCATCTAATATACATTATATACACAACAACCTACAGAGTAGAGAGAGGGAGCTGTTTCATCTAATATACATTATATACACAACAACCTACAGAGTAGAGAGAGAGAGGGAGCTGTTTCATCTGATATACATTATATACACAACAACCTACAGAGTAGAGAGAGGGAGCTGTTTCATCTAATATACATTATATACACAACAACCTACAGAGTAGAGAGAGGGAGCTGTTTCATCTAATATACATTATATACACAACAACCTACAGAGTAGAGAGAGGGAGCTGTTTCATCTAATATACATTATATACACAACAACCTACAGAGTAGAGAGAGAGGGAGCTGTTTCATCTAATATACACAACAACCTACAGAGTAGAGAGAGGGAGCTGTTTCATCTAATATACACAACAACCTACAGAGTAGAGAGAGAGGGAGCTGTTTCATCTGATATACACAACAACCTACAGAGTAGAGAGAGAGGGAGCTGTTTCATCTAATATACACAACAACCTACAGAGTAGAGAGAGAGGGAGCTGTTTCATCTGATATACACAACAACCTACAGAGTAGAGAGAGAGGGAGCTGTTTCATATTATATACACAACAACCTACAGAGTAGAGACAGAGGGAGCTGTTTCATCTAATATACATTATATACACAACAACCTACAGAGTAGAGAGAGGGAGCTGTTTCATATTATTTACACAACAACCTACAGAGTAGAGACAGAGGGAGCTGTTTCATCTAATATTGTCATGTTTTGTCATTTATTATCTTGTCTTGTCCCTGTGCTTCCCATTCTATTCGTTTCCCTCTGCTGGTCTTATTAGGTTCTTTCCCTCTTTCTATCCCTCTCTCTCCCCCTCCCTCTCTCACTCTCTCGCTCTCTCTTCTCTCTATCGTTCCGTTCCTGCTCCCAGCTGTTCCTATTCCCCTAATCAATCATTTAGTCTTCCCACACCTGTTCCCGATCCTTTCCCCTGATTAGAGTCCCTATTTCTTCCTTTGTGTTCCGTTCCTGTCCTGTCGGTTCCTTGTCTAGAATTCACCGTGCTGTGTTTGTGTATCGCCCTGTCGTGTCGTGTTTTCCTCAGATGCTGCGTGGTGAGCAGGTGTCTGAGTCTGTCTGGTTCAAGTGCCTTCCCGAGGCAACCTGCTGTTCACCTGCTGTTCAAGATCGAGTCTCCAGTTTGTCCTCGTCATTTCGAGTGAAAGTTGTGTTTTTTGTTTGTATTTACTTTACTGGATTAAAGACTCTGTTTTCGCCAAGTCGCTTTTGGGTCCTCTTTCACCTGCATGACAGAAGGAACCGACCAAGGAATGGACCCAGCGACTTCAGACGCTCGTTACACTGCCGTCGAGATCCAAGGAGCCATGCTCGGCAGACACGAGCAGGAATTGTCTGCTGCTCGCCATGCCGTGGAGAACCTGGCCGCTCAGGTTTCCGACCTCTCTGGACAGTTCCAGAGTCTACGTCTCGTGCCACCTGTTACTTCCTGGCCTGCCGAGCCTCCAGAACCTAGGGTTAATAACCCACCTTGCTACTCCGGGCAGCCCACTGAGTGCCGCTCCTTTCTCACGCAGTGTGAGATTGTGTTCTCTCTCCAACCCAACACATACTCTAGAGAGAGCTCGGGTTGCTTACGTCATTTCACTCCTTACTGGCCGGGCTCGAGAATGGGGCACAGCTATCTGGGAGGCAAGGGCTGATTGCTCTAACAAGTTCCAGAACTTTAAAGAGGAGATGATTCGGGTTTTTGACCGTTCAGTTTTTGGTAGGGAGGCTTCTAGGGCCCTGGCTTCCTTATGCCAAGGTGAACGGTCCATAACGGATTATTCTATTGAGTTTCGCACTCTTGCTGCCTCTAGTGAGTGGAACGAGCCGGCGCTGCTCGCTCGTTTTCTGGAGGGACTCCACGCAGTGGTTAAGGATGAGATTCTCTCCCGGGAGGTTCCTTCAGATGTGGACTCTTTGATTGCTCTCGCCATCCGCATAGAACGACGGGTAGATCTTCGTCACCGGGCTCGTGGAAGAGAGCTCGCATCAACGGTGTTTCCCTGCTCCGCATCGCAACCATCTCCCTCCTCTGGCTCAGAGTCTGAGCCCATGCAGCTGGGAGGGATTCGCATCTCGACTAAGGAGAGGGAACGGAGGATCACCAACCGCCTGTGCCTCTATTGCGGAGTTGCTGGACATTTTGTTAATTCATGTCCAGTAAAAGCCAGAGCTCATCTGTAAGCGGAGGGCTACAGGTGAGCGCAACTACTCAAGTCTCTCCATCAAGATCCTGTACTACTTTGTCGGTCCATCTACGCTGGACCGGTTCGGGTGCTACATGTAGTGCCTTGATAGACTCTGGGGCTGAGGGTTGTTTCATGGACGAAGCATGGGTTCGGAAACATGACATTCCTTTCAGAGAGTTAGAGAAGCCTACGCCCATGTTCGCCTTAGATGGTAGTCATCTTCCCAGTATCAGATTTGAGACACTACCTTTAACCCTCACAGTATCTGGTAACCACAGTGAGACTATTTCTTTTTTGATTTTTCGTTCACCGTTTACACCTGTTGTTTTGGGTCATCCCTGGCTAGTATGTCATAATCCTTCTATTAATTGGTCTAGTAATTCTATCCTATCCTGGAACGTTTCTTGTCATGTGAAGTGTTTAATGTCTGCCATCCCTCCCGTTTCTTCTGTCCCTACTTCTCAGGAGGAACCTGGCGATTTGACAGGAGTGCCGGAGGAATATCATGATCTGCGCACGGTCTTCAGTCGGTCCCGAGCCAACTCCCTTCCTCCTCACCGGTCGTATGATTGTAGTATTGATCTCCTTCCGGGGACCACTCCTCCTCGGGGTAGACTATACTCTCTGTCGGCTCCCGAACGTAAGGCTCTCGAGGATTATTTGTCTGTGTCTCTTGACGCCGGTACCATAGTGCCTTCTTCCTCTCCGGCCGGGGCGGGGTTCTTTTTGTTAAGAAGAAGGACGGTACTCTGCGCCCCTGCGTGGATTATCGAGGGCTGAATGACATAACGGTTAAGAATCGTTATCCGCTTCCCCTTATGTCATCAGCCTTCGAGATTCTGCAGGGAGCCAGGTGCTTTACTAAGTTGGACCTTCGTAACGCTTACCATCTCGTGCGCATCAGAGAGGGGGACGAGTGGAAAACGGCGTTTAACACTCCGTTAGGGCATTTTGAGTACCGGGTTCTGCCGTTTGGTCTCGCCAATGCGCCAGCTGTTTTTCAGGCATTAGTTAATGATGTTCTGAGAGACATGCTGAACATCTTTGTTTTTGTCTATCTTGACGATATCCTGATTTTTTTCTCCGTCACTCGAGATTCATGTTCAGCACGTTCGACGTGTTCTACAGCGCCTTTTAGAGAATTGTCTCTACGTAAAGTCTGAGAAGTGCTCTTTTCATGTCTCCTCCGTTACTTTTCTCGGTTCCGTTATTTCCGCTGAAGGCATTCAGATGGATTCCGCTAAGGTCCAAGCTGTCAGTGATTGGCCCGTTCCAAGGTCACGTGTCGAGTTGCAGCGCTTTTAGGTTTCGCTAATTTCTATCGGCGTTTCATTCGTAATTTCGGTCAAGTTGCTGCCCCTCTCACAGCTCTTACTTCTGTCAAGACGTGTTTTAAGTGGTCCGGTTCCGCCCAGGGAGCTTTTGATCTTCTAAAAGAACGTTTTACGTCCGCTCCTATCCTCGTTACTCCTGACGTCACTAGACAATTCATTGTCGAGGTTGACGCTTCAGAGGTAGGCGTGGGAGCCATTCTATCCCAGCGCTTCCAGTCTGACGATAAGGTTCATCCTTGCGCTTATTTTTCTCATCGCCTGTCGCCATCTGAGCGCAACTATGATGTGGGTAACCGTGAACTGCTCGCCATCCGCTTAGCCCTAGGCGAATGGCGACAGTGGTTGGAGGGCGACCGTTCCTTTTGTCGTTTGGACAGACCATAAGAACCTTGAGTACATCCGTTCTGCCAAACGACTTAATGCCCGTCAAGCTCGTTGGGCGTTGTTTTTCGCTCGTTTCGAGTTTGTGATTTCTTACCGTCCGGGTAGCAAGAACACCAAGCCTGATGCCTTATCCCGTCTGTTTAGTTCTTCTGTGGCTTCTACTGATCCCGAGGGGATTCTTCCTTATGGGCGTGTTGTCGGGTTAACAGTCTGGGGAATTGAAAGACAGGTTAAGCAAGCACTCACGCACACTGCGTCGCCGCGCGCTTGTCCTAGTAACCTCCTTTTCGTTCCTGTTTCCACTCGTCTGGCTGTTCTTCAGTGGGCTCACTCTGCCAAGTTAGCTGGTCATCCCGGTGTTCGAGGCACTCTTGCGTCTATTCGCCAGCGCTTTTGGTGGCCGACTCAGGAGCGTGACACGCGCCGTTTCGTGGCTGCTTGTTCGGACTGCGCGCAGACTAAGTCGGGTAACTCTCCTCCTGCCGGTCGTCTCAGACCGCTCCCCATTCCTTCTCGACCATGGTCTCACATCGCCCTAGACTTCATTACCGGTCTGCCTTTGTCTGCGGGGAAGACTGTGATTCTTACGGTTGTCGATAGGTTCTCTAAGGCGGCACATTTCATTCCCCTCGCTAAACTTCCTTCCGCTAAGGAGACGGCACAAATCATTATCGAGAATGTATTCAGAATTCATGGCCTCCCGTTAGACGCCGTTTCAGACAGAGGCCCGCAATTCACGTCACAGTTTTGGAGGGAGTTCTGTCGTTTGATTGGTGCGTCCGTCAGTCTCTCTTCCGGGTTTCATCCCCAGTCTAACGGTCAAGCAGAGAGGGCCAATCAGACGATTGGTCGCATACTACGCAGCCTTTCTTTCAGAAACCCTGCGTCTTGGGCAGAACAGCTCCCCTGGGCAGAATACACTCACAATTCGCTTCCTTCGTCTGCTACCGGGTTATCTCCGTTTCAGAGTAGTCTGGGTTACCAGCCTCCTCTGTTCTCATCCCAGCTTGCCGAGTCCAGCGTTCCCTCCGCTCAAGCGTTTGTCCAACGTTGTGAGCGCACCTGGAGGAGGGTGAGGTCTGCACTTTGCCGTTACAGGGCACAGACTGTGAGAGCCGCCAATAAACGCAGGATTAAGAGTCCAAGGTATTGTTGCGGCCAGAGAGTGTGGCTTTCCACTCGCAACCTTCCTCTTACGACAGCTTCTCGTAAGTTGACTCCGCGGTTCATTGGTCCGTTCCGTGTCTCCCAGGTCGTCAATCCTGTCGCTGTGCGACTGCTTCTTCCGCGACATCTTCGTCGCGTCCATCCTGTCTTCCATGTCTCCTGTGTTAAGCCCTTTCTTCGCACCCCCGTTCGTCTTCCCTCCCCCTCCCGTCCTTGTCGAGAGCGCACCTATTTACAAGGTACATAAGATCATGGACATGCGTTCTCGGGGACGGGGTCACCAATACTTAGTGGATTGGGAGGGTTACGGTCCTGAGGAGAGGAGTTGGGTTCCGTCTCGGGACGTGCTGGACCGTTCACTCATTGATGATTTCCTCCGTTGCCGCCAGGATTCCTCCTCGAGTGCGCCAGGAGGCGCTCGGTGAGTGGGGGGGTACTGTCATGTTTTGTCATTTATTATCTTGTCTTGTCCCTGTGCTTCCCATTCTATTTGTTTCCCTCTGCTGGTCTTATTAGGTTCTTTCCCTCTTTCTATCCCTCTCTCTCCCCCTCCCTCTCTCACTCTCTCGCTCTCTCTTCTCTCTATCGTTCCGTTCCTGCTCCCAGCTGTTCCTATTCCCCTAATCAATCATTTAGTCTTCCCACACCTGTTCCCGATCCTTTCCCCTGATTAGAGTCCCTATTTCTTCCTTTGTGTTCCGTTCCTGTCCTGTCGGTTCCTTGTCTAGAATTCACCGTGCTGTGTTTGTGTATCGCCCTGTCGTGTCGTGTTTTCCTCAGATGCTGCGTGGTGAGCAGGTGTCTGAGTCTGTCTGGTTCAAGTGCCTTCCCGAGGCAACCTGCTGTTCACCTGCTGTTCAAGATCGAGTCTCCAGTTTGTCCTCGTCATTTCGAGTGAAAGTTGTGTTTTTTGTTTGTATTTACTTTACTGGATTAAAGACTCTGTTTTCGCCAAGTCGCTTTTGGGTCCTCTTTCACCTGCATGACAAATATACATTATATACACAACAACCTACAGAGTAGAGAGAGAGGGAGCTGTTTCATCTAATATACACTATATACACAACAACCTACAGAGTAGAGAGAGAGGGAGCTGTTTCATCTAATATACACTATATACACAACAACCTACAGAGTAGAGAGAGAGGGAGCTGTTTCATCTAATATACACAACAACCTACAGAGTAGAGAGAGAGGGAGCTGTTTCATCTAATATACATTATATACACAACAACCTACAGAGTAGAGAGAGAGGGAGCTGTTTCATCTAATATACACAACAACCTACAGAGTAGAGAGAGGGAGCTGTTTCATCTAATATACATTATATACACAACAACCTACAGAGTAGAGAGAGAGGGAGCTGTTTCATCTAATATACACTATATACACAACAACCTACAGAGTAGAGAGAGGGAGCTGTTTCATCTAATATACATTATATACACAACAACCTACAGAGTAGAGAGAGGGAGCTGTTTCATCTAATATACATTATATACACAACAACCTACAGAGTAGAGAGAGGGAGCTGTTTCATCTAATATACACTATATACACAACAACCTACAGAGTAGAGAGAGGGAGCTGTTTCATCTAATATACACTATATACACAACAACCTACAGAGTAGAGAGAGGGAGCTGTTTCATCTAATATACATTATATACACAACAACCTACAGAGTAGAGAGAGGGAGCTGTTTCATCTAATATACATTATATACACAACAACCTACAGAGTAGAGAGAGGGAGCTGTTTCATCTAATATACACTATATACACAACAACCTACAGAGTAGAGAGAGGGAGCTGTTTCATCTAATATACATTATATACACAACAACCTACAGAGTAGAGAGAGAGGGAGCTGTTTCATCTAATATACATTATATACACAACAACCTACAGAGTAGAGAGAGAGGGAGCTGTTTCATCTGATATACATTATATACACAACAACCTACAGAGTAGAGAGAGGGAGCTGTTTCATCTAATATACATTATATACACAACAACCTACAGAGTAGAGAGAGAGGGAGCTGTTTCATCTAATATACATTATATACACAACAACCTACAGAGTAGAGAGAGGGAGCTGTTTCATCTAATATACATTATATACACAACAACCTACAGAGTAGAGAGAGAGGGAGCTGTTTCATCTGATATACATTATATACACAACAACCTACAGAGTAGAGAGAGGGAGCTGTTTCATCTAATATACATTATATACACAACAACCTACAGAGTAGAGAGAGGGAGCTGTTTCATCTAATATACATTATATACACAACAACCTACAGAGTAGAGAGAGGGAGCTGTTTCATCTAATATACATTATATACACAACAACCTACAGAGTAGAGAGAGAGGGAGCTGTTTCATCTAATATACATTATATACACAACAACCTACAGAGTAGAGAGAGGGAGCTGTTTCATCTAATATACATTATATACACAACAACCTACAGAGTAGAGAGAGGGAGCTGTTTCATCTAATATACATTATATACACAACAACCTACAGAGTAGAGAGAGAGGGAGCTGTTTCATATTATTTACACAACAACCTACAGAGTAGAGAGAGGGAGCTGTTTCATCTAATATACACAACAACCTACAGAGTAGAGAGAGAGGGAGCTGTTTCATCTGATATACACAACAACCTACAGAGTAGAGAGAGAGGGAGCTGTTTCATCTAATATACACAACAACCTACAGAGTAGAGAGAGAGGGAGCTGTTTCATCTGATATACACAACAACCTACAGAGTAGAGAGAGAGGGAGCTGTTTCATATTATATACACAACAACCTACAGAGTAGAGACAGAGGGAGCTGTTTCATCTAATATACATTATATACACAACAACCTACAGAGTAGAGAGAGGGAGCTGTTTCATATTATTTACACAACAACCTACAGAGTAGAGACAGAGGGAGCTGTTTCATCTAATATACATTATATACACAACAACCTACAGAGTAGAGAGAGGGAGCTGTTTCATCTAATATACACTATATACACAACAACCTACAGAGTAGAGAGAGGGAGCTGTTTCATCTAATATACATTATATACACAACAACCTACAGAGTAGAGAGAGGGAGCTGTTTCATCTAATATACATTATATACACAACAACCTACAGAGTAGAGAGAGAGGGAGCTGTTTCATCTAATATACACAACAACCTACAGAGTAGAGAGAGAGGGAGCTGTTTCATCTAATATACATTATATACACAACAACCTACAGAGTAGAGAGAGAGGGAGCTGTTTCATCTAATATACACTATATACACAACAACCTACAGAGTAGAGAGAGGGAGCTGTTTCATCTAATATACATTATATACACAACAACCTACAGAGTAGAGAGAGGGAGCTGTTTCATCTAATATACATTATATACACAACAACCTACAGAGTAGAGAGAGGGAGCTGTTTCATCTAATATACACTATATACACAACAACCTACAGAGTAGAGAGGGAGCTGTTTCATCTAATATACACTATATACACAACAACCTACAGAGTAGAGAGGGAGCTGTTTCATCTAATATACATTATATACACAACAACCTACAGAGTAGAGAGAGAGGAGCTGTTTCATCTAATATACATTATATACACAACAACCTACAGAGTAGAGAGAGGGAGCTGTTTCATCTAATATACACTATATACACAACAACCTACAGAGTAGAGAGAGGGAGCTGTTTCATCTAATATACATTATATACACAACAACCTACAGAGTAGAGAGAGAGGAGCTGTTTCATCTAATATACATTATATACACAACAACCTACAGAGTAGAGAGGGAGCTGTTTCATCTAATATACATTATATACACAAGAACCTACAGAGTAGAGAGAGGGAGCTGTTTCATCTGATATACATTATATACACAACAACCTACAGAGTAGAGAGAGGGAGCTGTTTCATCTAATATACATTATATACACAACAACCTACAGAGTAGAGAGAGGGAGCTGTTTCATCTAATATACATTATATACACAACAACCTACAGAGTAGAGAGAGGGAGCTGTTTCATCTAATATACACAACAACCTACAGAGTAGAGAGAGGGAGCTGTTTCATCTTATATACACAACAACCTACAGAGTAGAGAGAGGGAGCTGTTTCATCTAATATACATTATATACACAACAACCTACAGAGTAGAGAGAGGGAGCTGTTTCATCTAATATACACAACAACCTACAGAGTAGAGAGAGGGAGCTGTTTCATCTGATATACACAACAACCTACAGAGTAGAGAGAGAGGAGCTGTTTCATATTATATACACAACAACCTACAGAGTAGAGACAGAGGGAGCTGTTTCATCTAATATACATTATATACACAACAACCTACAGAGTAGAGAGAGGGAGCTGTTTCATATTATTTACACAACAACCTACAGAGTAGAGACAGAGGGAGCTGTTTCATCTAATATACATTATATACACAACAACCTACAGAGTAGAGAGAGGGAGCTGTTTCATCTAATATACACTATATACACAACAACCTACAGAGTAGAGAGAGAGGGAGCTGTTTCATCTAATATACACAACAACCTACAGAGTAGAGAGAGAGGGAGCTGTTTCATCTAATATACATTATATACACAACAACCTACAGAGTAGAGAGAGGGAGCTGTTTCATCTAATATACACAACAACCTACAGAGTAGAGAGAGAGGGAGCTGTTTCATCTAATATACATTATATACACAACAACCTACAGAGTAGAGAGAGAGGGAGCTGTTTCATCTAATATACACTATATACACAACAACCTACAGAGTAGAGAGAGGGAGCTGTTTCATCTAATATACATTATATACACAACAACCTACAGAGTAGAGAGAGGAGCTGTTTCATCTAATATACATTATATACACAACAACCTACAGAGTAGAGAGAGGGAGCTGTTTCATCTAATATACACTATATACACAACAACCTACAGAGTAGAGAGAGGGAGCTGTTTCATCTAATATACATTATATACACAACAACCTACAGAGTAGAGAGAGGGAGCTGTTTCATCTAATATACATTATATACACAACAACCTACAGAGTAGAGAGAGGGAGCTGTTTCATCTAATATACACTATATACACAACAACCTACAGAGTAGAGAGAGGGAGCTGTTTCATCTAATATACATTATATACACAACAACCTACAGAGTAGAGAGAGGGAGCTGTTTCATCTAATATACATTATATACACAACAACCTACAGAGTAGAGAGAGAGGAGCTGTTTCATCTGATATACATTATATACACAACAACCTACAGAGTAGAGAGAGAGGGAGCTGTTTCATCTAATATACATTATACACAACAACCTACAGAGTAGAGAGAGAGGGAGCTGTTTCATCTAATATACATTATATACACAACAACCTACAGAGTAGAGAGAGGGAGCTGTTTCATCTAATATACATTATATACACAACAACCTACAGAGTAGAGAGAGAGGGAGCTGTTTCATCTGATATACATTATATACACAACAACCTACAGAGTAGAGAGAGGGAGCTGTTTCATCTAATATACATTATATACACAACAACCTACAGAGTAGAGAGAGGGAGCTGTTTCATCTAATATACATTATATACACAACAACCTACAGAGTAGAGAGAGGGAGCTGTTTCATCTAATATACACAACAACCTACAGAGTAGAGAGAGGGAGCTGTTTCATCTTATATACACAACAACCTACAGAGTAGAGAGAGGGAGCTGTTTCATCTAATATACATTATATACACAACAACCTACAGAGTAGAGAGAGAGGGAGCTGTTTCATCTAATATACATTATATACACAACAACCTACAGAGTAGAGAGAGAGGGAGCTGTTTCATCTGATATACACAACAACCTACAGAGTAGAGAGAGAGGGAGCTGTTTCATCTAATATACACAACAACCTACAGAGTAGAGAGAGAGGGAGCTGTTTCATCTGATATACACAACAACCTACAGAGTAGAGAGAGAGGGAGCTGTTTCATATTATATACACAACAACCTACAGAGTAGAGACAGAGGGAGCTGTTTCATCTAATATACATTATATACACAACAACCTACAGAGTAGAGAGAGGGAGCTGTTTCATATTATTTACACAACAACCTACAGAGTAGAGACAGAGGGAGCTGTTTCATCTAATATACATTATATACACAACAACCTACAGAGTAGAGAGAGAGGGAGCTGTTTCATCTAATATACACTATATACACAACAACCTACAGAGTAGAGAGAGAGGGAGCTGTTTCATCTAATATACACAACAACCTACAGAGTAGAGAGAGAGGGAGCTGTTTCATCTAATATACATTATATACACAACAACCTACAGAGTAGAGAGAGAGGGAGCTGTTTCATCTAATATACACAACAACCTACAGAGTAGAGAGAGAGGGAGCTGTTTCATCTAATATACACTATATACACAACAACCTACAGAGTAGAGAGAGGGAGCTGTTTCATCTAATATACACTATATACACAACAACCTACAGAGTAGAGAGAGAGGGAGCTGTTTCATCTAATATACATTATATACACAACAACCTACAGAGTAGAGAGAGAGGGAGCTGTTTCATCTAATATACATTATATACACAACAACCTACAGAGTAGAGAGAGAGGGAGCTGTTTCATCTAATATACACAACAACCTACAGAGTAGAGAGAGGGAGCTGTTTCATCTAATATACACAACAACCTACAGAGTAGAGAGAGAGGGAGCTGTTTCATCTAATATACATTATATACACAACAACCCACAGAGTAGAGAGAGGGAGCTGTTTCATCTAATATACATTATATACACAACAACCTACAGAGTAGAGAGAGGGAGCTGTTTCATCTAATATACATTATATACACAACAACCTACAGAGTAGAGAGAGGGAGCTGTTTCATCTAATATACACAACAACCTACAGAGTAGAGAGAGAGGGAGCTGTTTCATCTGATATACATTATATACACAACAACCTACAGAGTAGAGAGAGAGGGAGCTGTTTCATCTGATATACATTATATACACAACAACCTACAGAGTAGAGAGAGGGAGCTGTTTCATCTAATATACATTATATACACAACAACCTACAGAGTAGAGAGAGAGGGAGCTGTTTCATCTAATATACACAACAACCTACAGAGTAGAGAGAGAGGGAGCTGTTTCATCTGATATACATTATATACACAACAACCTACAGAGTAGAGAGAGAGGGAGCTGTTTCATCTGATATACATTATATACACAACAACCTACAGAGTAGAGAGAGAGGGAGCTGTTTCATCTGATATACATTATATACACAACAACCTACAGAGTAGAGAGAGAGGGAGCTGTTTCATCTAATATACACAACAACCTACAGAGTAGAGAGAGAGGGAGCTGTTTCATCTAATATACACAACAACCTACAGAGTAGAGAGAGGGAGCTGTTTCATCTAATATACATTATATACACAACAACCTACAGAGTAGAGAGAGAGGGAGCTGTTTCATCTGATATACACAACAACCTACAGAGTAGAGAGAGAGGGAGCTGTTTCATCTGATATACATTATATACACAACAACCTACAGAGTAGAGAGAGGGAGCTGTTTCATCTGATATACATTATATACACAACAACCTACAGAGTAGAGAGAGAGGGAGCTGTTTCATCTAATATACACAACAACCTACAGAGTAGAGAGAGAGGGAGCTGTTTCATCTAATATACACAACAACCTACAGAGTAGAGAGAGAGGGAGCTGTTTCATCTAATATACACAACAACCTACAGAGTAGAGAGAGAGGGAGCTGTTTCATCTAATATACACTATATACACAACAACCTACAGAGTAGAGAGAAGGAGCTGTTTCATCTAATATACACTATATACACAACAACCTACAGAGTAGAGAGAGAGGGAGCTGTTTCATCTAATATACATTATATACACAACAACCTACAGAGTAGAGAGAGAGGAAGCTGTTTCATCTAATATACATTATATACATAACAACCTACAGAGTAGAGAGAGAGGGAGCTGTTTCATCTAATATACATTATATACACAACAACCTACAGAGTAGAGAGAGAGGGAGCTGTTTCATCTAATATACACAACAACCTACAGAGTAGAGAGAGGGAGCTGTTTCATCTAATATACACAACAACCTACAGAGTAGAGAGAGAGGGAGCTGTTTCATCTAATATACATTATATACACAACAACCTACAGAGTAGAGAGAGAGGGAGCTGTTTCATCTAATATACACAACAACCTACAGAGTAGAGAGAGGGAGCTGTTTCATCTAATATACATTATATACACAACAACCTACAGAGTAGAGAGAGAGGGAGCTGTTTCATCTAATATACACAACAACCTACAGAGTAGAGAGAGGGAGCTGTTTCATCTAATATACACAACAACCTACAGAGTAGAGAGAGAGGGAGCTGTTTCATCTAATATACATTATATACACAACAACCTACAGAGTAGAGAGAGAGGGGGCTGTTTCATCTAATATACATTATATACACAACAACCTACAGAGTAGAGAGAGAGGGAGCTGTTTCATCTAATATACACAACAACCTACAGAGTAGAGAGAGGGAGCTGTTTCATCTAATATACATTATATACACAACAACCTACAGAGTAGAGAGAGAGGGAGCTGTTTCATCTAATATACACAACAACCTACAGAGTAGAGAGAGAGGGAGCTGTTTCATCTGATATACATTATATACACAACAACCTACAGAGTAGAGAGAGAGGGAGCTGTTTCATCTGATATACATTATATACACAACAACCTACAGAGTAGAGAGAGGGAGCTGTTTCATCTGATATACATTATATACACAACAACCTACAGAGTAGAGAGAGGGAGCTGTTTCATCTAATATACACAACAACCTACAGAGTAGAGAGAGAGGGAGCTGTTTCATCTAATATACACAACAACCTACAGAGTAGAGAGAGGGAGCTGTTTCATCTAATATACATTATATACACAACAACCTACAGAGTAGAGAGAGAGGGAGCTGTTTCATCTGATATACACAACAACCTACAGAGTAGAGAGAGAGGGAGCTGTTTCATCTGATATACATTATATACACAACAACCTACAGAGTAGAGAGAGAGGGAGCTGTTTCATCTGATATACATTATATACACAACAACCTACAGAGTAGAGAGAGAGGGAGCTGTTTCATCTAATATACACAACAACCTACAGAGTAGAGAGAGAGGGAGCTGTTTCATCTAATATACACAACAACCTACAGAGTAGAGAGAGGGAGCTGTTTCATCTAATATACACAACAACCTACAGAGTAGAGAGAGAGGGAGCTGTTTCATCTAATATACACTATATACACAACAACCTACAGAGTAGAGAGAAGGAGCTGTTTCATCTAATATACACTATATACACAACAACCTACAGAGTAGAGAGAGAGGGAGCTGTTTCATCTAATATACATTATATACACAACAACCTACAGAGTAGAGAGAGAGGGGAGCTGTTTCATCTAATATACATTATATACATAACAACCTACAGAGTAGAGAGAGGGAGCTGTTTCATCTAATATACATTATATACACAACAACCTACAGAGTAGAGAGAGGGAGCTGTTTCATCTAATATACACAACAACCTACAGAGTAGAGAGGGAGCTGTTTCATCTAAATACACAACAACCTACAGAGTAGAGAGAGAGGGAGCTGTTTCATCTAATATACATTATATACACAACAACCTACAGAGTAGAGAGAGAGGGAGCTGTTTCATCTAATATACACAACAACCTACAGAGTAGAGAGGGAGCTGTTTCATCTAATATACATTATATACACAACAACCTACAGAGTAGAGAGAGAGGAGCTGTTTCATCTAATATACACAACAACCTACAGAGTAGAGAGGGAGCTGTTTCATCTAATATACACAACAACCTACAGAGTAGAGAGAGAGGGAGCTGTTTCATCTAATATACATTATATACACAACAACCTACAGAGTAGAGAGAGAGGGGCTGTTTCATCTAATATACATTATATACACAACAACCTACAGAGTAGAGAGAGAGGGAGCTGTTTCATCTAATATACACAACAACCTACAGAGTAGAGAGAGGGAGCTGTTTCATCTAATATACATTATATACACAACAACCTACAGAGTAGAGAGAGGGAGCTGTTTCATCTAATATACACAACAACCTACAGAGTAGAGAGAGGGAGCTGTTTCATCTAATATACACAACAACCTACAGAGTAGAGAGAGAGGGAGCTGTTTCATCTAATATACATTATATACACAACAACCTACAGAGTAGAGAGAGGGAGCTGTTTCATCTAATATACATTATATACACAACAACCTACAGAGTAGAGAGAGGGAGCTGTTTCATCTGATATACACAACAACCTACAGAGTAGAGAGAGGGAGCTGTTTCATCTAATATACATTATATACACAACAACCTACAGAGTAGAGAGAGGGAGCTGTTTCATCTAATATACACAACAACCTACAGAGTAGAGAGGGAGCTGTTTCATCTAATATACATTATATACACAACAACCTACAGAGTAGAGAGAGGGAGCTGTTTCATCTAATATACATTATATACACAACAACCTACAGAGTAGAGAGAGGGAGCTGTTTCATCTAATATACATTATATACACAACAACCTACAGAGTAGAGAGAGGGAGCTGTTTCATCTAATATACATTATATACACAACAACCTACAGAGTAGAGGGAGCTGTTTCATCTGATATACATTATATACACAACACCCTACAGAGTAGAGAGAGAGGGAGCTGTTTCATCTAATATACACTATATACACAACAACCTACAGAGTAGAGAGAGAGGGAGCAGTTTCATCTAATATACATTATATACACAACAACCTACAGAGTAGAGAGAGAGGGAGCTGTTTCATCTGATATACATTATATACACAACAACCTACAGAGTAGAGAGAGAGGGAGCAGTTTCATCTAATATACACAACAACCTACAGAGTAGAGAGAGAGGGAGCTGTTTCATCTAATATACATTATATACACAACAACCTACAGAGTAGAGAGAGAGGGAGCAGTTTCATCTAATATACACAACAACCTACAGAGTAGAGAGAGAGGGAGCTGTTTCATCTAATATACACAACAACCTACAGAGTAGAGAGAGAGGGAGCAGTTTCATCTAATATACACAACAACCTACAGAGTAGAGAGAGAGGGAGCTGTTTCATCTAATATACATTATATACACAACAACCTACAGAGTAGAGAGAGGGAGCTGTTTCATCTAATATACATTATATACACAACAACCTACAGAGTAGAGAGAGAGGGAGCTGTTTCATCTAATATACATTATATACACAACAACCTACAGAGTAGAGAGAGGGAGCTGTTTCATCTAATATACATTATATACACAACAACCTACAGAGTAGAGAGAGAGGGAGCTGTTTCATCTAATATACATTATATACACAACAACCTACAGAGTAGAGAGAGGGAGCTGTTTCATCTAATATACACAACAACCTACAGAGTAGAGAGAGAGGGAGCTGTTTCATCTAATATACACTATATACACAACAACCTACAGAGTAGAGAGAGAGGGAGCAGTTTCATCTAATATACACAACAACCTACAGAGTAGAGAGAGAGGGAGCTGTTTCATCTGATATACATTATATACACAACAACCTACAGAGTAGAGAGAGAGGGAGCTGTTTCATCTAATATACATTATATACACAACAACCTACAGAGTAGAGAGAGAGGGAGCTGTTTCATCTAATATACACTATATACACAACAACCTACAGAGTAGAGAGAGAGGGAGCAGTTTCATCTAATATACACAACAACCTACAGAGTAGAGAGAGGGAGCTGTTTCATCTAATATACACAACAACCTACAGAGTAGAGAGAGAGGGAGCTGTTTCATCTAATATACATTATATACACAACAACCTACAGAGTAGAGAGAGGGAGCTGTTTCATCTAATATACACAACAACCTACAGAGTAGAGAGAGAGGGAGCTGTTTCATCTAATATACACTATATACACAACAACCTACAGAGTAGAGAGAGGGAGCTGTTTCATCTAATATACATTATATACACAACAACCTACAGAGTAGAGAGAGAGGGAGCTGTTTCATCTAATATACACTATATACACAACAACCTACAGAGTAGAGAGAGAGGGAGCTGTTTCATCTGATATACATTATATACACAACAACCTACAGAGTAGAGAGAGAGGGAGCTGTTTCATCTAATATACATTATATACACAACAACCTACAGAGTAGAGAGAGAGGGAGCTGTTTCATCTAATATACACAACAACCTACAGAGTAGAGAGAGGGAGCTGTTTCATCTGATATATACAGCAGTATGAGGACACCCCTTCATCCACTATATATACAGGACACCCCTTCATCCACTATATATACAGCAGTATGAGGACACCCCTTCATCCACTATATATACAGGACACCCCTTCATCCACTATATATACAGGACACCCCTTCATACACTATATATACAGGACACCTCTTCATCCACTATATATACAGCAGTATGAGGACACCCCTTCATCTACTATATATACAGGACACCCCTTCATCCACTATATATACAGGACACCTCTTCATCCACTATATATACAGCAGTATGAGGACACCCCTTCATCCACTATATATACAGCAGTATGAGGACACCCCTTCATCTACTATATATACAGCAGTATGAGGACACCCCTTCATCCACTATATATACAGCAGTATGAGGACACCCCTTCATCCACTATATATACAGGACACCCCTTCATCCACTATATATACAGGACACCCCTTCATCCACTATATATACAGGACACCCCTTCATCCACTATATATACAGCAGTATGAGGACACCCCTTCATCCACTATATATACAGCAGTATGAGGACACCCCTTCATCCACTATATATACAGGACACCCCTTCATCCACTATATATACAGGACACCCCTTCATCCACTATATATACAGCAGTATGAGGACACCCCTTCATCCACTATATATACAGGACACCCCTTCATCCACTATATATACAGGACACCCCTTCATACACTATATATACAGGACACCTCTTCATCCACTATATATACAGCAGTATGAGGACACCCCTTCATCCACTATATATACAGCAGTATGAGGACACCCCTTCATCTACTATATATACAGCAGTATGAGGACACCCCTTCATCCACTATATATACAGCAGTATGAGGACACCCCTTCATCCACTATATATACAGGACACCCCTTCATCCACTATATATACAGGACACCCCTTCATCCACTATATATACAGGACACCCCTTCATCCACTATATATACAGCAGTATGAGGACACCCCTTCATCCACTATATATACAGGACACCCCTTCATCCACTATATATACAGGACACCCCTTCATCCACTATATATACAGGACACCCCCTCATCCACTATATATACAGCAGTATGAGGACACCCCTTCATCCACTATATATACAGCAGTATGAGGACACCCCTTCATCCACTATATATACAGGACACCCCTTCATCCACTATATATACAGGACACCCCTTCATCCACTATATATACAGCAGTATGAGGACACCCCTTCATCCACTATATATACAGCAGTATGAGGACACCCCTTCATCCACTATATATACAGGACACCCCTTCATCCACTATATATACAGGACACCCCTTCATCCACTATATATACAGGACACCCCTTCATCCACTATATATACAGGACACCCCTTCATCCACTATATATACAGGACACCCCTTCATCCACTATATATACAGGACACCCCTTCATCCACTATATATACAGGACACCCCTTCATCCACTATATATACAGGACACCCCTTTATTCTGCCCTGCTAGAGCTGTCTTGGTCAACTGTACATGCTGTTATGCTGTCCTGGTCAACTGTATGTGCTGTTATTCTGCCCTGCTAGAGCTGTCCTGGTCTACTGTAAGTGCTGTTATTCTGCCCTGCTAGAGCTGTCCTGGTCAACTATACGTGCTGTTATTCTGCCCTGCTAGAGCTGTCCTGGTCAACTATACGTGCTGTTATTCTGCCCTGCTAGAGCTGTCCTGGTCAACTGTACGTGCTGTTATCCTGGCCTGCTAGAGATGTCCTGGTCAACTGTACGTGCTGTTATTCTGCCCTGCTAGAGCTTTCCTGGTCAACTGTACGTGCTGTTATTCTGCCCTGCTAGAGCTGTCCTGGTCAACTGTACGTGCTGTTATTCTGCCCTGCTAGAGCTTTCCTGGTCAACTGTACGTGCTGTTATTCTGCCCTGCTAGAGCTGTCCTGGTCAACTATACGTGCTGTTATTCTGCCCTGCTAGAGCTGTCCTGGTCAACTATACGTGCTGTTATTCTGCCCTGCTAGAGCTGTCCTGGTCAACTGTACGTGCTGTTATCCTGGCCTGCTAGAGATGTCCTGGTCAACTGTACGTGCTGTTATTCTGCCCTGCTAGAGCTTTCCTGGTCAACTGTACGTGCTGTTATTCTGCCCTGCTAGAGCTGTCCTGGTCAACTGTACGTGCTGTTATTCTGCCCTGCTAGAGCTTTCCTGGTCAACTGTACGTGCTGTTATTCTGCCCTGCTAGAGCTGTCCTGGTCAACTGTACGTGCTGTTATTCTGCCCTGCTAGAGCTGTCCTGGTCAACTATACGTGCTGTTATTCTGCCCTGCCAGAGCTGTCCTGGTCAACTGTACGTGCTGTTATTGTGACGTGGAAACATCTAGGAACATCTAGGAACATCTAGGTGTGTGTGTGTGTGTGTGTGTGTGTGTGTGTGTGTGTGTGTGTGTGTGTGTGTGTGTGTGTGTGTGTGTGTGTGTGTGTGTGTGTGTGTGTGTGTGTGTGTGTGTGTGTGTGTGTGTGTGTGTTATGTCAGCTGTATTAGATGACTCTGTCTTCTGCTGTCAGCTCCACCATCATAATAAACAACACCGCTGATAATATTGATACTGCTGAGCAACATCTCTCTGTCTACCTACACACTGTAGCTACAGCAGTATTAACAGAGAGAGATAGATACAGAGACAGAGAGAGAGAGACTTGCTTTGGCAATGTTAACACATGTTTCCCATGCCAATAAAGCCCCTTGAATTGAATTGACAGACAGAGAGAGAGATAGGCAGACAGAGTGTCCTGTCACCAAAATATCCTTAGAGAGAGAGAGAGAGAGAGACAGAGAGAGAGAGAGAGACAGAGAGAGAGACAGAGAGAGATACAGAGAGAGAGAGATAGAGACAGAGGGAGAGACAGAGAGAGAGACAGAAAGAGAGACAGAGAGAGAGACAGAGAGAGATACAGAGAGAGAGAGATAGAGACAGAGGGAGAGACAGAGAGAGAGACAGAGAGAGAGAGAGAGAGATACAGAGAGAGAGAGATAGAGACAGAGGGAGAGACAGAGAGAGAGACAGAAAGAGAGACAGAGAGAGAGACAGAGAGAGATACAGAGAGAGAGATAGAGACAGAGGGAGAGACAGAGGGAGAGACAGAGAGAGAGACAGAGAGAGAGACAGAGAGATACAGAGAGAGATAGAGACAGAGGGAGAGACAGAGAGAGAGAGAGAGACAGAGATACAGAGAGAGACAGAGAGAGACAGAGAGACAGAGAGAGAGAGAGAGAGAGAGAGAGAGAGAGAGAGAGAGAGAGAGAGAGAGAGAGAGAGAGAGAGAGAGAGAGAGAGAGAGAGAGAGAGAGAGAGAGACAGAGAGAGACAGAGAGAGAGAGAGAGACAGAGAGACAGACACAGAGACACAGTAGTAGAGAGAGACAGAAAGAGAGAAAGAGAGAGAGAGGGAGAGAGATACAGAGAGAGGGAGAGAGATACAGAGAGATAGAGACAGAGGGAGAGAGAGAGACAAAGAGAGAGACAGAGAGAGAGATAGAGACAGAGAGAGAAGGACAGAGAGAGAGAGAGAGAGAGAGAGAGAGAGAGAGAGAGAGAGAGAGAGAGAGAGAGAGAGAGAGAGAGAGAGAGAGAGAGAGAGAGAGAGAGAGAGAGCAAAAATAGAATGCTATATGGCCCTACACAGAGAGTACACAGCGGCAGAATACCTGACCACTGTGACTGACTCAAAATTAAGGAAAGCTTTGACTATGTACAGACTCAGTGAGCATAGCCTTGCTATTGAGAAAGGCCGCCGTAGGCAGACATGGATCTCAAGAGAAGACAGGCTATGTGTCTCTATACAGTAATGATGTGTCTAGCACTCTCAGTATGATAGAACCATATAACCAGACAGTACTCTAAGTGTGATAGGACCAGGGACAGTACTCTAAGTGTGATAGGACCAGGGATTGACCATATAACTGGACAGTACTCTAAGTGTAATAGGACCAGGGACAGTACTCTAAGTGTGATAGGACCAGGGACAGTACTCTAAGTGTGATAGGACCAGGGACAGTACTCTAAGTGTGATAGGACCAGGGACAGTACTCTAAGTGTGATAGGACCAGGGATTGACCATATAACTGTGAGAGAGAGAGAGAGAGAGAGAGAGAGAGAGAGAGAGAGAGAGAGAGAGAGAGAGAGAGAGACAGAGAGAGAGACAGAGAGAGAGACAGAGAGAGAGACAGAGAGACAGACACAGAGACACAGTAGTAGAGAGAGACAGAAAGAGAGAAAGAGAGAGAGAGGGAGAGAGATACAGAGAGAGGGAGAGAGATACAGAGAGATAGAGACAGAGGGAGAGAGAGAGAGAGAGACAAAGAGAGAGATAGAGAGAGAGATAGAGACAGAGAGAGAGAGAGAGAGAGAAGGAGAGAGAGAGAGAGAGAGAGAGAGAGAGAGAGAGAGAGAGAGAGAGAGAGAGAGAGAGAGAGAGAGAGAGAGAGAGAGAGAGAGAGAGAGAGAGAGAGAGAGAGAGAGAGAGATGTAGAGGGTAAAGACTTCTATTATAACGTTTTGTCATCAGCGCTTAGCTGGCTTACCACACACACCAGCAGCACTAGATCAATATGACACCGAGAGAGAGAGAGCGACACACACACAGTCAGCAGATGACAGTATATCACCCTTTCTTTGACCCTCGTCCGACACACACTCAGAGTCAGGCATAGAGTAACACTCTGATAGGAACACTCTGATAGGAACACTCTGATAGAAACACTCTGATAGGAACACTCTGATAGGAACACTCTGATAGGAACACTCTGATAGAAACACTCTGATAGGAACACTCTGATAGGAACACTCTGATAGGAACACTCTGATAGGAACACTCTGGATAGGAACACTCTGGATAGGAACACTCTGATAGGAACACTCTGATAGGAACACTCTGATAGGAACACTCTGGATAGGAACACTCTGGATAGGAACACTCTGATAGGAACACTCTGGATAGGAACACTCTGGATAGGACAATTCTGATAGAAACACTCTGATAGGAACACTCTGGATAGGAACACTCTGGAAAAACACTCTGATAGGAACACTCTGGATAGGAACACTCTAATAGAAACACTCTGGATAGGAACACTCGGATAGGAACACTCTGATAGGAACACTCTCTCACATGACTGCATGGCCAGGCACGACTCCAACACCAATATTAGTTTGCCGAAGTCACAGTGTTCGTACTAATGACACCTAACAAACCCCCTCCACCCTGAGGTAGAACACAAGGAGTCACAGTGTTAGTACTAATGACACCTAACAAACCCCCACCACCCTGAGGTAGAACACAAGGAGTCACAGTGTTCGTACTAATGACACCTAACAAACCCCCTCCACCCTGAGGTAGAACACAAGGAGTCACAGTGTTTGTACTAATGACACCTAACAAACCCCCTCCACCCTGAGGTAGAACACAAGGAGTCACAGTGTTCGTACTAATGACACCTAACAAACCCCCTCCACCCTGAGGTAGAACACAAGGAGTCACAGTGTTCGTACTAATGACACCTAACAAACCCCCTCCACCCTGAGGTAGAACACAAGGAGTCACAGTGTTCTCTACCTCTCTTTCTAACTACAGACCACCCTGAGGTAGAACACAAGGAATCACAGAGTTCTCTACCTCTCTTTCTAACTACAGACCACCCTGAGGTAGAACACAAGGAATCACAGAGTTCTCTATCTCTCTTTCTAACTACAGACCACCCTGAGGTAGAACACAAGGAGTCACAGAGTTCTCTATCTCTCTTTCTAACTACAGACCACCCTGAGGTAGAACACAAGGAGTCACAGAGTTCTCTATCTCTCTTTCTAACTACAGACCACCCTAAGGTAAAACACAAGGAGTCACAGAGTTCTCTATCTCTCTTTCTAACTACAGACCACCCTAAGGTAAAACACAAGGAGTCACAGAGTTCTCTATCTCTCTTTCTAACTACAGACCACCCTGAGGTGGAGTCACAGAGTTCTCTACCTCTCTTTCTAACTACAGACCACCCTGAGGTGGAGTCACAGAGTTCTCTGCCTATCTTTCTAACTACAGACCACCCTGAGGTAAAACACAAGGAATCACAGAGTTCTCTACCTCTCTTTCTAACTACAGACCACCCTGAGGTAGAACACAAGGAGTCACAGAGTTCTCTATCTCTCTTTCTAACTACAGACCACCCTGAGGTAAAACACAAGGAGTCACAGAGTTCTCTATCTCTCTTTCTAACTACAGACCACCCTAAGGTAAAACACAAGGAGTCACAGAGTTCTCTATCTCTCTTTCTAACTACAGACCACCCTAAGGTAAAACACAAGGAGTCACAGAGTTCTCTATCTCTCTTTCTAACTACAGACCACCCTAAGGTAAAACACAAGAAGTCACAGAGTTCTCTATCTCTCTTTCTAACTACAGACCACCCTGAGGTGGAGTCACAGAGTTCTCTGCCTATCTTTCTAACTACAGACCACCCTGAGGTGGAGTCACAGTGTCTTTACACCATTCAGCTTGTTAGGTAACACACACACACACACACACACACACACACACACACACACACACACACACACACACACACACACACACACACACACACACAAACAGTAACACAATACACACACACAGTAACACACAGTAACACAATACACACACACACCAGACCTGTTTTCAATTTGCAAACTAAACGCAACGTCTAGGGGAAAGTTTTACCAATTCCACTCTCAACCACAGAGACACACACACTAACACAACACACACACTAACACAACACACACACAACACACACACTAACACAACACACACCCCTCCTCTCACTGTTCCAATCATACAGGTCGCTCCTGATTTGTTGAGGAAGAAAAGCAATTTATTAACTGTTATCTCTGGGCCTGTACTCTCTCACACACACACACACACACACACACACACACACACACACACACACACACACACACACACACACACACACACACACACACACACACACACACACACACACACACACACACACACACACACACACACACACACACACACACTTCATGAAACACATTAGCAGCGTTGGATGTTGCTCCACTAGAGCAGCCGTTAAAATCACCTCATATTTAACACATTAAACTGCAGCCTGTAATCAAGTGACGAGAGGAGAAGTGACACACAGCCTCCTGGGGAGAAGCTATTTCCATAGCTACCAGGTAAGAAACGAATCCCGTACAACAGGAAATGCAAATCAATTTCTTTCTCTCTCTCTCTCTCTCTCTCTCTCTCTCTCTCTCTCTCTCTCTCTCTCTCTCTCTCTCTCTCTCTCTCTCTCTCTCTCTCTCTCTCTCTCTCTCTCTCTCTCTCTCTGTCTCTCTCTCTCTCTGTCTCTCTCTCTCTCTGTCTCTCTCTCCCTGTCTCTCTGTCTCTCTCTCTCTGTCTCTCTGTCTCTCTGTCTCTCTCTCAGCAAAAAGAGACAGTGGAACAAGGTGAGGAGCAGGAGAGGACGGGGCTAATCTTTGGTAATCTGACGGATTAGTAAATTTAGAGAGCAGGTGAATGATTCATATCCACATGAAACTCTTAGAACCACAATCTTAGACCCACACACAAACACACATGGTACACACACACACACACACACACACAAACACACATGGTACACACACACACACACACACACAGTTGGTAGAGCATGGCGCTTGTAACAGGGTAGTGGGTTCGACCCGGGACCACCCACGTAGAATGTATGCACACATGACTGTAAGTCGCTTTGGATAAAAGCGTCTGCTAAATGGCATATATATATATATATATATATAAAATAAAAAATAAAAAATAAACACACACACTCCTCTAAATCTACCCTATTAGTGTCAGGGGGATTAGAGAGAGATTACGACTAACTACGCTAAAATGTCAGGATTTCTCTAATCATAACCCGTCCTCTCTCTCCCTACGCCTCTCTCCCTCTACCCATCCTCTCTCTCCCTACGCCTCTCTCCCTCTACCCATCCTCTCTCTCCCTACGCCTCTCTCCCTCTCCCACTCACACTACCCTTCTCTCTCTCTTTTATCTCCCCTCACACTACCCTTCTCTCTCTCTCCTTCATCTCCCCCTCCCTCTACCCTTCTCTCCCTCTCTCCTTCTCCTTCATCTCCCCTCCCTCTACCCTTCTCTCCCTTTCCCCTCCCTCTCGCTCTCTCCCTGCATCTCTCTCTCCCTATGCCTCTCTCCATCTCCCCCTCCCTCTACCCTTCTCTCTCTCTCCGTCTCCTCTCTCCTTCATCTCCCCCTCCCTCTACCCTTCTCTCCCTTTCCCCTCCCTCTCGCTCTCTCCCTGCATTTCTCTCTCCCTATGCCTCTCTCCATCTCCCCTCCCTCTACCCTTCTCCCTCTCTGTATCTCTCTCTATGGTTCTCCCTCTCTGTATCTCTCTCTAGGGTCTGGTTCTCCCTCTCTAGGGTCTGGTTCTCCCTCTCTGTATCTCTCTAGGGTCTGGTTCTCCCTCTCTGTATCTCTCTCTAGGGTCTGGTTCTCCCTCTCTGTATCTCTCTAGGGTCTGGTTCTCCCTCTCTAGGGTCTGGTTCTCCCTCTCTAGGGTCTGGTTCTCCCTCTCTGTATCTCTCTCTAGGGTCTGGTTCTCCCTCTCTGTATCTCTCTAGGGTCTGGTTCTCCCTCTCTAGGGTATGGTTCTCCCTCTCTGTATCTCTCTAGGGTCTGGTTCTCCCTCTCTGTATCTCTCTAGGGTCTGGTTCTCCCTCTCTGTATCTCTCTATAGGGTTCTCCCTCTCTGTATCTCTCTAGGGTCTGGTTCTCCCTCTCTGTATCTCTCTAGGGTCTGGTTCTCCCTCTCTGTATCTCTCTAGGGTCTGGTTCTCCCTCTCTGTATCTGTCTAGGGTCTGGTTCTCCCTCTCTAGGGTCTGGTTCTCCCTCTCTGTATCTCTCTCTAGGGTCTGGT
>NW_025746443.1:47500-52500 GCF_021184085.1 Oncorhynchus gorbuscha
CTCCTCTCTCTCTCCTCTCTCTCAGCACTAGGACAAGACAAGTTCTCGCTCCTCTCTCTCAGCACTAGGACAAGACAAGTTCTCTCTCCTCTCTCTCTCCTCTCTTCTCTCCTCTCTCTCCTCTCTCTCAGCACTAGGACAAGACAAGTTCTCTCTCCTCTCTCTCTCCTCTCTTCTCTCCTCTGTCTCCTCTCTCTCTCCTCTCTCTCTCTCTCTCTCAGCACTAGGACAAGACAAGTTCTCTCTCCTCTCTCTCTCCTCTCTTCTCTCCTCTCTCTCCTCTCTCTCAGCACTAGGACAAGACAAGTTCTCTCTCCTCTCTCTCCTCTCTCTCAGCACTAGGACAAGACAAGTTCTCTCTCCTCTCTCTCAGCACTAGGACAAGACAAGTTCTCTCTCCTCTCTCTCAGCACTAGGACAAGACAAGTTCTCTCTCCTCTCTCTCAGCACTAGGACAAGACAAGTTCTCTCTCCTCTCTCTCTCCTCTCTTCTCTCCTCTCTCTCCTCTCTCTCAGCACTAGGACAAGACAAGTTCTCTCTCCTCTCTCTCCTCTCTCTCAGCACTAGGACAAGACAAGTTCTCTCTCCTCTCTCTCTCATCTCTTCTCTCCTCTCAATTCAATTCAAGGGCTTTATTGGCATGGGAAACATGTGTTAACATTGCCAAAGCAAGTGAGGTAGACAACATACAAAGTGAACATATAAAGTGAAAAACAACAAAAATGAACAGTAAACATTACACATACAGAAGTTTAAAAACAGTAAAGACATTACAAATGTCATATTATATATATATATATATATATATATATATATATATATATAATGTACAAATAGTTAAATGACACAAGATAAAATAAATAAGCATAAATATGGGTTGTATTTACAATGGTGTTTGTTCTTCACTGGTTGCCCTTTTCTCGTGGCAACAGGTCACAAATCTTGCTGCTGTGATGGCACACTGTGGAATTTCACGCAGTAGATATGGGAGTTTATCAAAATTGGATTTGTTTTCGAATTCTTTGTGGATCTGTGTGATCTGGGGGAAATATGTATCTCTAATATGGTCATACATTGGGCAGGAGGTTAGGAAGTGCAGCTCAGTTTCCACCTCATTTTGTGGGCAGTGAGCACATAGCCTGTCTTCTCTTGAGAGCCATGTCTGCCTACGGCGGCCTTTCTCAATAGCAAGGCTATGCTCACTGAGTCTGTACATAGTCAAAGCTTTCCTTAATTTTGGGTCAGTCACAGTGGTCAGGTATTCTGCCGCTGTGTACTCTCTGTGTAGGGCCAAATAGCATTCTAGTTTGCTCTGTTTTTTTGTTAATTCTTTCCAATGTGTTAAGTAATTATCTTTTTGTTTTCTCATGATTTGGTTGGATCTAATTGTGCTGTTGTCCTGGGGCTCTGTAGGGTGTGTTTGTGTTTATGAACAGAGCCCCAGGACCAGCTTGCTTAGGGGACTCTTCTCCAGGTTCATCTCTCTGTAGGTGATGGATTTGTTATGGAAGGTTTGTGAATCGCTTCCTTTTAGGTGGTTGTATAATTTAATGGCTCTTTTCTGGATTTTGATAATTAGTGGGTATCGGCCTAATTCTGCTCTGCATGCATTATTTGGTGTTTTACGTTGTACACGGAGGATATTTTTGCAGAATTCTGCGTGCAGAGTCTCAATTTGGTGTTTGTCCCATTTTGTGAAGTCTTGGTTGGTGAGCGGACCCCAGACCTCACAACCATAAAGGGCAATGGGCTCTATGACTGATTCAAGTATTTTTAGCCAAATCCTAATTGGTATGTTGAAATGTATGTTTCTTTTGATGGCATAGAATGCCCTTCTTGCCTTGTCTCTCAGATTGTTCACAGCTTTGTGGAAGTTACCTGTGGCGCTGATGTTTAGGCCAAGGTATGTATAGTTTTTGTGTGCTCTAGGGCAACAGTGTCTAGATGGAATTTGTATTTGTGGTCCTGGTGACTGGACCTTTTTTGGAACACCATTATTTTGGTCTTACTGAGATTTACTGTCAGGGCCCAGGTCTGACAGAAACTGTGCATAAGCTCTAGGTGCTGCTGTAGGCCCTCCTTGGTTGGTGACAGAAGCACCAGATCATCAGCAAACAGCAGACATTTGACTTCGGATTCTAGCAGGGGGAGGCCGGGTGCTGCAGACTTTTCTAGTGCCCGCGCCAATTCGTTGATATATATGTTGAAGAGGGTGGGGCTTAAGCTGCATCCCTGTCTAACCCCACGACCCTGTGTGAAGAAATGTGTGTGTTTTTTGCCAATTTTAACCGCACACTTGTTGTTTGTGTACATGGATTTTATAATGTCGTATGTTTTACCCCCAACACCACTTTCCATCAGTTTGTATAGCAGACCCTTATGCCAAATTGAGTCGAAGGCTTTTTTGAAATCCACAAAGCATGAGAAGACTTTGCCTTTGTTTTGGTTTGTTTGGTTGTCAATTAGGGTGTGCAGGGTGAATACGTGGTCTGTTGTACGGTAATTTGTTAAAAAGCCAATTTGACATTTGCTCAGTACATTGTTTTCATTGAGGAAATGTACGAGTCTGCTGTTAATAATAATGCAGAGGATTTTCTCAAGGTTACTGTTGACACATATTCCACGGTAGTTATTGGGGTCAAATTTGTCTCCATTTTTGTGGATTGGGGTGATCACTCTCTCCTCTCTCTCAGCACTAGGACAAGACAAGTTCTCTCTCCTCTCTCTCTCAGCACTAGGACAAGACAAGTTCTCTCTCTCTCCTCTCTCTCAGCACTAGGACAAGACAAGTTCTCTCTCCTCTCTCTCTCAGCACTAGGACAAGACAAGTTATCTCTCCTCTCTCCTCTCTTCTCTCCTCTCTCTCTCCTCTCTCTCTCAGCACTAGGACAAGACAAGTTCTCTCTCTCTCCTCTCTCTCAGCACTAGGACAAGACAAGTTCTCTCTCTCTCTCTCTCAGCACTAGGACAAGACAAGTTATCTCTCCTCTCTCCTCTCTTCTCTCCTCTCTCTCTCTCTCTCTCTCAGCACTTGGACAAGACAAGTTATCTCTCCTCTCTCTCTCCTCTCTCTCTCCTCTCTCTCTCAGCACTTGTACAAGACAAGTTCTCTCTCCTCTCTCCTCTCTTCTCTCCTCTCTCTCTCAGCACTTGGACAAGACAAGTTATCTCTCCTCTCTCCTCTCTTCTCTCCTCTCTCTCTCCTCTCTCTCTCAGCACTTGGACAAGACAAGTTATCTCTCCTCTCTCTCTCCTCTCTCTCTCCTCTCTCTCTCAGCACTTGTACAAGACAAGTTCTCTCTCCTCTCTCCTCTCTCTCTCCTCTCTCTCTCAGCACTAGGACAAGACAAGTTATCTCTCCTCTCTCCTCTCTTCTCTCCTCTCTCTCTCCTCTCTCTCTCAGCACTTGTACAAGACAAGTTCTCTCTCCTCTCTCTCTCCTCTCTTCTCTCCTCTCTCTCTCCTCTCTCTCAGCACTAGGACAAGACAAGTTCTCTCTCCTCTCTCTCTCCTCTCTTCTCTCCTCTCTCTCTCCTCTCTCTCAGCACTTGGACAAGACAAGTTATCTCTCCTCTCTCTCTCCTCTCTCTCTCCTCTCTCTCTCAGCACTTGTACAAGACAAGTTCTCTCTCCTCTCTCCTCTCTCTCTCCTCTCTCTCTCAGCACTTGGACAAGACAAGTTATCTCTCCTCTCTCTCTCCTCTCTCTCTCCTCTCTCTCTCAGCACTAGGACAAGACAAGTTATCTCTCCTCTCTCTCTCCTCTCTTCTCTCCTCTCTCTCCTCTCTCTCTCAGCACGAGGACAAGATAGTGTTATCTCTCCTCTCTCTCTCCTCTCTTCTCTCCTCTCTCTCTCCTCTCTCTCTCAGCACGAGGACAAGATAGTGTTATCTCTCCTCTCTCTCTCCTCTCTCTCCTCTCTCCCCTCTCTCTCTCAGCACTAGGACAAGAAAACTTCTCTCTCCTCTCTCTCTCCTCTCTTCTCTCCGCTCTCTCCTCTCGCTCAGCACTAGGACAAGACAAGTTATCTCTCCTCTCTCTCTCCTCTCTTCTCTCCTCTCTCTCCTCTCTCTCTCAGCACTAGGACAAGACAAGTTCTCTCTCCTCTCTCTCTCAGCACTAGGACAAGACAAGTTCTCTCTCCTCTCTCTCTCCTCTCTTCTCTCCTCTCTCTCTCCTCTCTCTCTCAGCACTAGGACAAGACAAGTTCTCTCTCCTCTCTCTCTCAGCACTAGGACAAGACAAGTTCTCTCTCCTCTCTCTCTCCTCTCTTCTCTCCTCTCTCTCTCCTCTCTCTCTCAGCACTAGGACAAGACAAGTTCTCTCTCCTCTCATCTCTCCTCTCTTCTCTCCTCTCTCTATCCTCTCTCTCTCAGCACTAGGACAAGACAAGTTCTCTCTCCTCTCTCTCTCAGCACTAGGACAAGACAAGTTCTCTCTCCTCTCATCTCTCCTCTCTTCTCTCCTCTCTCTATCCTCTCTCTCTCAGCACTAGGACAAGACAAGTTATCTCTCCTCTCTCTCAGCACTAGGACAAGACAAGTTCTCTCTCCTCTCTCAGCACTAGGACAAGACAAGTTCTCTCTCCTCTCATCTCTCCTCTCTTCTCTCCTCTCTCTATCCTCTCTCTCTCAGGACTAGGACAAGACAAGTTCTCTCTCCTCTCATCTCTACTCTCTTCTCTCCTCTCTCTATCCTCTCTCTCTCAGCACTAGGACAAGACAAGGTCTCTCTCCTCTCTCTCTCATCTCACCTCTCCTCTCTTCTCTCCTCTCTCCCTCTCTCTCTCAGCACTAGGACAAGACAAGTTATCTCACCTCTCATCTCTCCTATCATCTCTCCTATATCTCTCAGCACTAGGACTAGACAAGTTCTCTCTCTCTCTCATATCTCCTCTCTCTCTCCTTTCTCTCTCATCTCTCCTCTCCTCTATCTCTCACTCAGCACTAGGACAAGACAAGTTATCTCTCCTCTCTTAATCTCCTCACCAAAAGTTGAT
>NW_025746443.1:57500-60000 GCF_021184085.1 Oncorhynchus gorbuscha
CACTAATTACACGACCCCCCACATTCTCTAAATGCACTGACCCCCACATTCTCTAAATGCACTGACCCCCCACATTCTCAAAATACAATGATGGAGAGAAAGAGAGAGGGATGGAGATAAAGGAAGGAGAGGAGAGAAAGAAAGAGGGATGAGATAAAGGAAGAAGGAGAGGAGAGAAAGAGAGATGGATGGAGATAAAGGAAGAAGGAGAGGAGAGAAAGAGAGAGGGATGGAGAGAAAGAGAGAGGGATGGAGAGAAAGAGAGAGGGATGGAGATAAAGGAAGAAGGAGAGGAGAGAAAGAGAGAGGAATGGAGATAAAGGAAGAAGGAGAGGAGAGAAAGAGAGAGGAATGGAGATAAAGGAAGAAGGAGAGGAGAGAAAGAGAGAGGAATGGAGATAAAGGAAGAAGGAGAGGAGAGAAAGAGAGAGGAATGGAGAGAAAGGAAGAAGGAGAGGAGAGAAAGAGAGAGGGATGGAGATAAAGAGAGAGGGATGGAGAGAAAGAGAGAGGAATGGAGATAAAGGAAGAAGGAGAGGAGAGAAAGAGAGAGGAATGGAGATAAAGGAAGAAGGAGAGGGGAGAAAGAGAGAGGAATGGAGATAAAGGAAGAAGGAGAGGAGAGAAAGAGAGATGGATGGAGATAAAGGAAGAAGGAGAGGAGAGAAAGAGAGAGGAATGGAGATAAAGGAAGAAGGAGAGGAGAGAAAGAGAGAGGAATGGAGATAAAGGAAGAAGGAAGGAGAGGAGAGAAAGAGAGAGGAATGGAGAGAAAGGAAAAAGGAGAGGAGAGAAAGAGAGAGGGATGGAGAGAAAGGAAGAAGGAGAGGAGAGAAAGAGAGAGGAATGGAGATAAAGGAAGAAGGAGAGGAGAGAAAGAGAGAGGAATGGAGATAAAGGAAGAAGGAGAGGAGAGAAAGAGAGAGGAATGGAGATAAAGGAAGAAGGAGAGGAGAGAAAGAGAGAGGAATGGAGATAAAGGAAGAAGGAGAGGAGAGAAAGAGAGAGGAATGGAGATAAAGGAAGAAGGAGAGGAGAGAAAGAGAGAGGAATGGAGATAAAGGAAGAAGGAGAGGAGAGAAAGAGAGAGGAATGGAGATAAAGGAAGAAGGAGAGGAGAGAAAGAGAGAGGAATGGAGATAAAGGAAGAAGGAGAGGAGAGAAAGAGAGAGGAATGGAGATAAAGGAAGAAGGAGAGGAGAGAAAGAGAGAGGAATGGAGAGAAAGGAAGAAGGAGAGGAGAGAAAGAGAGAGGGATGGAGAGAAAGGAAGAAGGAGAGGAGAGAAAGAGAGAGGGATGGAGAGAAAGAGAGAGGGATGGAGATAAAGGAAGAAGGAGAGGAGAGAAAGAGAGAGGAATGGAGATAAAGGAAGAAGGAGAGGAGAGAAAGAGAGAGGAATGGAGATAAAGGAAGAAGGAGAGGAGAGAAAGAGAGAGGAATGGAGATAAAGGAAGAAGGAGAGGAGAGAAAGAGAGAGGAATGGAGATAAAGGAAAAAGGAGAGGAGAGAAAGAGAGAGGAATGGAGAGAAAGGAAGAAGGCGAGGAGAGAAAGAGAGAGGGATGGAGAGAAAGGAAGAAGGAGAGGAGAGAAAGAGAGAGGAATGGAGATAAAGGAAGAAGGAGAGGAGAGAAAGAGAGAGGAATGGAGATAAAGGAAGAAGGAGAGGAGAGAAAGAGAGAGGAATGGAGAGAAAGGAAGAAGGAGAGGAGAGAAAGAGAGAGGGATGGAGATAAAGAGAGAGGGATGGAGAGAAAGAGAGAGGAATGGAGATAAAGGAAGAAGGAGAGGAGAGAAAGAGAGAGGAATGGAGATAAAGGAAGAAGGAGAGGGGAGAAAGAGAGAGGAATGGAGATAAAGGAAGAAGGAGAGGAGAGAAAGAGAGATGGATGGAGATAAAGGAAGAAGGAGAGGAGAGAAAGAGAGAGGAATGGAGATAAAGGAAGAAGGAGAGGAGAGAAAGAGAGAGGAATGGAGATAAAGGAAGAAGGAGAGGAGAGAAAGAGAGAGGAATGGAGAGAAAGGAAAAAGGAGAGGAGAGAAAGAGAGAGGGATGGAGAGAAAGGAAGAAGGAGAGGAGAGAAAGAGAGAGGAATGGAGATAAAGGAAGAAGGAGAGGAGAGAAAGAGAGAGGAATGGAGATAAAGGAAGAAGGAGAGGAGAGAAAGAGAGAGGAATGGAGATAAAGGAAGAAGGAGAGGAGAGAAAGAGAGAGGAATGGAGATAAAGGAAGAAGGAGAGGAGAGAAAGAGAGAGGAATGGAGATAAAGGAAGAAGGAGAGGAGAGAAAGAGAGAGGAATGGAGATAAAGGAAGAAGGAGAGGAGAGAAAGAGAGAGGAATGGAGATAAAGGAAGAAGGAGAGGAGAGAAAGAGAGAGGAATGGAGATAAAGGAAGAAGGAGAGGAGAGAAAGAGAGAGGAATGGAGATAAAGGAAGAAGGAGAGGAGAGAAAGAGAGAGGGATGGAGAGAAAGGAAGAAGGAGAGGAGAGAAAGAGA
>NW_025746443.1:65000-80000 GCF_021184085.1 Oncorhynchus gorbuscha
CCGACAGGTGGCAAGGCGGACAGGGGGCTGGGTCTCCACAGACATGCAGTCTGACTCACTAAACAGGTGGCATCAGGTACTGTAGAAACACACCGTACACACACTCCTATTCACACACCGAACACACACTCCTATTCACACACACATATTCATACACAACTATTCACACACACCTATTCACACACTCCTATTCACACACCTATTCACACACCGAACACACACTCCTATTCACACACACATATTCATACACAACTATTCACACACACCTATTCACACACCGAACACACACTCCTATTCACACACACATATTCATACACAACTATTCACACACACCTATTCACACACACCGAACACACACACCTATTCACACACACACACCTATTCACACACACACCTATTCACACACCGTACACACCCACCTATTCACACTCCTATTCACACACCGCACACACACTCCTATTCACCCTATCAAAACTACCTCAGCTCCCTATCAAAACTACCTCAGCTCCCTATCAAAACTACCTCAGCTCCCTCTCAAAACTACCTCAGCTCTCTATCAAAACTACCTCAGCTCTCTATCAAAACTACCTCAGCTCCCTCTCAAAACTACCTCAGCTCTCTATCAAAACTAGCTCCCTCTCAAAACTACCCCAGCTCCAGCTCTATCAAAACTACCTCAGCTCCCTATCAAAACTAACTCAGCTCCCTATCAAAACTACCTCAGCTCCCTATCAAAACTAACTCAGCTCCCTATCAAAACTACCTCAGCTCCCTATCAAAACTAACTCAGCTCCCTATCAAAACTACCTCAGCTCCCTATCAAAACTAACTCAGCTCCCTATCAAAACTACCCCAGCTCCCTATCAAAACTACCTCAGCTCCCTATCAAAACTAACTCAGCTCCCTATCAAAACTACACAATCTAAACATCCCTCTTCACTTAATATGATTGGATGCACAAAACTTTAGTGGTCTGATTTCACCAGATAATCAGCCAGGACAGAGCAGAGAAAGGAGGGAGGGAGGGAGGGGTTAGAGTCGGACACATGGAAAAGAAAAGACAAGTGGAACAGGGGAGGGAAGAACGAGAAGGCTTTATTTAGTGAGTGTAACTAGACACTGCTAACGGAAGAAATGACAGAATGGAAGGACCACAGTGTAGAGAGAGAGAAAGAGGGGAAAATGATCATCGCCTCTCTCTCTCTCTCTCTCTCTCTCTCTCTCTCTCTCTCTCTCCCTCTCTCTCTCTCTCTCTCTCTCTCTCTCTCTCTCTCTCTCTCTCTCTCTCTCTCTCTCTCTCTCTCTCTCTCTCTCTCTCCTCTCTCTCTCTCTCTCTCTCTCTCTCTCTCTCTCTCTCTCCTCTTTTTGCTGCAGTTGTATTAATTGCTCTATTGAAGAGGTTTCAAATATCTTTAAGCTCAATGTAATTTCTTTGGTGTGTGTGTGTGTGTGTGTGTGTGTGTGTGTGTGTGTGTGTGTGTGTGTGTGTGTGTGTGTGTGTGTGTGTGTGTGTGTGTGTGTGTGTGTGTGTGTGTGTGTGTGTGTGTGTGTGTGTGTGTGTGTGTGTGTGTGTGTGTGTGTGTGTGTGTGTGTCAGGCACAGCCTTGTATCATTATACAGGGTAATTAGATTTAGCCTAGCACTGGGCAGAAGAGGCATCAGGTGTCTAACAGAAGGAGAGAGGGTGAGGGAGAAATAGTGAAAGAGAGGGAGAGGGGAAAGAGGGAAAACATCGATAAAGGGGGAGGGAGAGAAACAGAGGGAGAAACAGAGAGAGAGAAACAAAGAGAAACAGAGAGAGAGAGAAACAGAGAGAGAAGAGAAACAGAGAGAGAGAAAGAGAGAAACAGAGAGAGAGAGAGAGAAAGAGAGAGAGAGAAACAAGAGAGAGAAACAGAGAGAGAAACAGAGAGAGAGAAACAGAGAGAGAGAGAAACAGAGAGAGAGAAACAGAGAGAGAGAGAACAGAGAGAGAGAGAAACAGAGAGAGAAACAGAGAGAGAGAAACAGAGAGAGAGAAACAAAGAGAAACAGAGAGAGAGAGACAAACAGAGAGAGAAGAGAAAAGAGAGAAACAGAGAGAGAAACAGAGAGAGAGAAACAGAGAGAGAGAAAGAAACAGAGAGAGAGAAACAGAGAGAGAGAAACAGAGAGAGAGAGAAACAGAGAGAGAGAAACAGAGAGAGAGAAACAGAGAGAGAGAACAGAGAGAGAGAGAAACAGAGAGAGAGAGAAACAGAGAGAGAGAGAAACAGAGAGAGAGAAACAGAGAGAGAGAGAGAGAAACAGAGAGAGAGAGAGAAAGAGAGAGAGAAACAGAGAGAGAGAGAAACAGAGAGAGAGAGAAACAGAGAGAGAGAGAAACAGAGAGAGAGAGAAACAGAGAGAGAGAAACAGAGAGAGAGAGAAACAGAGACAATAGAACCTAGACAAAGCAGACCCAAAGGCCTTCAGTAGCTGAATGACTCAACCCAACCAATCAAACATACTGCACTGAGACTGACCCTGTAGAGAGAGGGAGGGGGGGGGTGTCAATGTCTCATCAGCTCTGATTTCAAAGCTCTCTGAACATTCTCCCTCTCTTCATCATTCTCACTCTGTATCTACACAGACCTGGTTTCCACGTCAATGATTACTGTTGTGGAGTGAAGGGGAGCCAGGTGCAGTACTCTTTCTCTCCCTTTCTCCACACACACACACACACACACACACACACACACACACACACACACACACACACACACACACACACACACACACACACACACACACACACACACACACACACACACACACACCACTTCACACACACACACCACTTCACACACACACACACCACACACACACACACACACACACACACACACACACACACACACACACACACACACACACACACACACACACACACACACACACACACACACACACACACACACACACACACACACACACCACTTCACACACACACCACACACACACACACACACACACACACACTTCACACACCACTTCACACACACACACACCACTTCACACACACACACACACACACACACACACACACCACACACACACACACACACACACACACACACACACACACACACACACACACACACACACACACACACACACACACACACACACACACACACACACACACACACACACACACTACCACTTCACACACACACACACACACCACTTCAGACACACACCACTTCACACACACACACACACACCACTTCACACACACACACCTCTTCACATGGACACACACACACACACCATTTCGCATGGACACACACACACCTCTTCACACATAAATTATTGATGATTGGCTGAGATAAATAAATTGATGACGCAAAGATTGGGGGGTGGCTGTTTTGTCAGTGACTTCAGTGTGGCTTTTGACATTATTGATCATCGTCTGCTGCTGGAAAAATGTGTTGTGGCTTTACACCCCTGCTATATTGTGGATAAAGAGTTACCTGTCTAACAGAACACAGAGGGTGTTCTAGAATGGAAGATAATCCAACATAATCCAGGTAGAATCAGGAATTCCCCAGGGCAGCTGTCTAGGCACCTTCTTTTTTTCAATCTTTACTAATGACATGCTACTGGCTTTGAGTAAAGCCAGTGTGTCTATGTATGAGGATGACTCAACACTGTACACGTCAACTACTACAGCGACTGCAATGACTACAAAATAGCCTCCAATACCCTACTCAATAAATTGGATGCAGTCCATCACAGTGCCATCCATTTTGTCACCAAAGCCCCATATCCTACCCACTACCCACAAGTCTGGTGCAGAGGTAGCCACTATTCCAATCGGTCCTACTGAAAAACGAATTGTCCCGACGGATATATTATCGAATAGATATTTGAAAAACACCTTGAGGATTAAACAACGTTTGCCATGTTTTTGTCGATATTATGGAGCTAATTTGTAACATTTTTTGCCGTTTCCGTGACTGCAATATCCCGGGACGATTTCTCAGCCAAACGTGAAGAACAAACGGAGCTATTTCGCATGCAAAAATAATATTTTGGGAAAAAATGATCTTTGGCTGTCTACCTGGGAGTCTCATGAGTGAAAACATCCGAAGTTCATCAAGGGTAAACAATTTAATTTGATTGCTGATTTTACCTGCTGCTAGCAAGGCATAATGCTATGCTAGGCTATGATAAACTTACACAAATGCTTGTCTAGCGTTGGCTGTAAAGCATATTTTGAAAATCTGAGATGACAGGGTGATTAACAAAAGGCTAAGCTGTGTCTCAATATATTTCACTTGTGATTTTCATGAATAGGAATATTTTCTAGGAAGATTTATGTCCGTTGCGTTATGCTAATTAGTGGCAGGCGATGATTACGCTCCTGGACCCGGGATGAGGAGTCACAAGAAGTTTTAACTCACATCATTTGTTCACATTGTATATAGACTTATTTTATATAGACTTATCTACTGTATTATTGACTGTATGTTTGTTTTACTCCATGTGTAAATCTGTGTTGTTTGTGTCGAACTGCTTTGCTTCATCTTGGCCACGTCGCAATTGTAAATGAGAACTTGTTCTCAACTAGTCTACCTGGTTAAATAAAGGTGAAATAAATCAAATAAAAAATACATTTAGGAGTGTTGTGAAGTCAAAGTAAAATTTGTCTACTAATTATTGGAGGACCAAAAAAAGCCGATACCGATTAATCGGCCGATTTTTATATATATATTTGTACTAATGAAAATTACAACAATACTGAATGAACACTTTTATTTTAACTTAATATAATACATGAATAAAAATCAATTTATTCTCAAGTAAATAATGAAACTTCAATTTGGTTTAAAAAATGGTAGCAACACAACATGGTAGCATCGTACAAACATTATTGGGCACAGACAACAGCACAAAGGCAACAAAACATGACGTGAAGCATCCACAACTGTCAGTAAGCGTGTCCATGACTGAGTCTTTGAGTCTACTGTCCTTAATACTCATTACCAAACATGACATGGAGTGACAAGGAGTGGCATGATGGCACAAACAGACTGGTACCAATTTGGTTTAAATAATTCAAAAACAAAGTGTTGGAGAAGAAAGTAAAAGTGCAATATGTGCCATGTAAAAAAAGCTAACGTTTAAGTTCCTTGCTCAGAACATGAGAACATATGAAAGCTGGTGGATCAATATTCCCAGTTAAGAAGTTTTAGGTTATAGTTATTATAGGAATTATAGGACTATTTCTCTCTATACCATTTGTACTTCATATACATTTGACTATTGGATGCTCTTATAGGCACTATATTATTGCCAGCCTAATCTCGGGAGTCGATAGGAGTCAATCTCAGCATTGCTAAGCATTGCTAAGAGCTGTTGGCAAACGCAGTAAAGTGCTGTTTGAATGAATGCTTACGAGCCTGCTGCTGCCTACCACCACTCAGTCAGACTACTCTATCAAATATCAAATCATAGACTTAATTATAATATAATAAACACACAGAAATACGAGCGTTAGATCATTAATATGGTCAAATCTGGAAACTATTATTTCGAAAACAAAACGTTTATTCTTTCAGTGAAATACAGAACCATTCCGTATTTTATGGAACAGGTGGCAACCCTAACCAGGGTAGCCTAGTGGTTAGAGTGTAGGGGTGGCAGCGTAGCCTAGTGGTTAGAGTGTAGAGGCGGCAGGGTGGCCTAGTGGTTAGAGTGTAGGGGTGGCAGTGTAGCCTAGTGGTTAGAGTGTAGAGGCGGCAGGGTGGCCTAGTGGTTAGAGTGTAGGGGTGGCAGCGTAGCCTAGTGGTTAGAGTGTAGGGGTGGCAGCGTAGCCTAGTGGTTAGAGTGTAGAGGGGTGGCAGCATAGCCTAGTGGTTAGAGTGTAGGGGTGGCAGCGTAGCCTAGTGGTTAGAGTGTAGGGGTGGCAGCGTAGCCTAGTGGTTAGAGTGTAGGGGTGGCAGCGTAGCCTAGTGGTTAGAGTGTAGGGGTGGCAGCGTAGCCTAGTGGTTAGAGTGTAGGGTGGCAGGGTAGCCTAGTGGTTAGAGTGTTGGACTAGTAACCGCAGGGTTGCAAGTTAAAACCCCGAGCTGACAAGGTACAAATCTGTCGTTCTGCCCCTGAACAGGCAGTTAACCAACTGTTCTAGGCCGTCATTGAAAATAAGAATTTGTTCTTAACTGACTTGCCTAGTTAAATAAAGGTCAAATAAATACAAAAAATAAGTATAAATATTGCTGTTACGTTGCACAACCTTCAATGTTATGTCATAATTATTTTAAATTCTGGCAAATTAATTACGGTCTTTGTTAGGAAGAAATGGTCTTCACACAGTTCGCAACGAGCCAGACGTCCCAAACTGCTGCATATACCCTGACTCTGCTTGCACTGAACGCTAGAGAAGTGACACGAATTCCCTGGTTAAAATAATGGTTAATATTGCCTGCTAATATTAATTTATTTTAACTAACATGAATTTCTTTTAACTAACAGGAATTTCTTTTAACTAACATGAATTTCTTTTAACTAACATGAATTTCTTTTAACTAACACGAATTTCTTTTAACTAACATGAATTTCTTTTAACTAACATGAATTTATTTTAACTAACATGAATTTCTTTTAACTAAATATGCAGGTTTAATTGTAATTTGATTTGAAGAAAGGCATTGATGTTTACATACATTACATTACATTTACATTGATGTACATTGGTGCAACGACAGTGCTTTTTGTCACGAATGAGCTTGTTAAATCATCCCCCGTTTGGCGAAGTAGGCTGGGATTCAATGATAAATTAACAGTCACCGCATTGATTACATGCAACGCAGAACAAGCTAGTTAACCTCGTAATATCATCAACCATGTGGAGTTAACTAGTGATCATGTTAAGATTTATTGTTTTTATAAGATAAGTTTAATGCTAGCTGGCAACAGGTAGTCAGTTTGGCTCCTTGCTGTGGACGTGGCGTAACAGGTAGTCAGTCTGCCACGCAGTCTCCTCGTGGAGTAACAGGTAGTCAGTCTGCCACGCAGTCTCCTCGTGGAGTAACAGGTAGTCAGTCTGCCACGCAGTCTCCTCGTGGAGTAACAGGTAGTCAGTCTGCCACGCAGTCTCCTCGTGGAGTAACAGGTAGTCAGTCTGCCACGCAGTCTCCTCGTGGAGTGACAGGTAGTCAGTCTGCCACGCAGTCTCCTCGTGGAGTAACAGGTAGTCAGTCTGCCACGCAGTCTCCTCGTGGAGTAACAGGTAGTCAGTCTGCCACGCAGTCTCCTCGTGGAGTGACAGGTAGTCAGTCTGCCACGCAGTCTCCTCGTGGAGTAACAGGTAGTCAGTCTGCCACGCAGTCTCCTCGTGGAGTAACAGGTAGTCAGTCTGCCACGCAGTCTCCTCGTGGAGTGACAGGTAGTCAGTCTGCCACGCAGTCTCCTCGTGGAGTAACAGGTAGTCAGTCTGCCACGCAGTCTCCTCGTGGAGTAACAGGTAGTCAGTCTGCCACGCAGTCTCCTCGTGGAGTGACAGGTAGTCAGTCTGCCACGCAGTCTCCTCGTGGAGTGCAATGTAATCAGCCATAATCGGCGTACAAAAATGCCAATTGCCACTGTTAGGAAAACTTGAAATCGGCCCAAATTAGTCGACCAGATACCCCAAAACTACTTCAGCAGTATTTTAAAGTATTTTTTACTCAAGTACTCTTCCACCATTGATCACTGATACCAGACCAGGAGAAGAACACCACTGATCACTGATACCAGACCAGGAGAAGAACACCACTGATCACTGATACCAGACCAGGAGAAGAACACCACTGATCACTGATACCAGACCAGGAAAAGAACACCACTGATCACTGATACCAGACCAGGAGAAGAACACCACTGATCACTGATACCAGACCAGGAGAAGAACACCACTGATCACTGATACCAGACCAGGAGAAGAACACCACTGATCACTGATACCAGACCAGGAGAAGAACACCACTGATCACTGATACCAGACCAGGAGAAGAACACCACTGATCACTGATACCAGACCAGGAGAAGAACACCACTGATCACTGATACCAGACCAGGAGAAGAACACCACTGATCACTGATACCAGACCAGGAGAAGAACACCACTGATCACTGATACCAGACCAGGAGAAGAACACCACTGATCACTGATACCAGACCAGGAGAAGAACACCACTGATCACTGATACCAGACCAGGAGAAGAACACCACTGATCACTGATACCAGACCAGGAGAAGAACACCACTGATCACTGATACCAGACCAGGAGAAGAACACCACTGATCACTGATACCAGACCAGGAGAAGAACACCACTGATCACTGATACCAGACCAGGAGAAGAACACCACTGATCACTGATACCAGACCAGGAGAAGAACACCACTGATCACTGATACCAGACCAGGAGAAGAACACCACTGCCAGTAAAGTTCTAATGTGCATCACTGAGAACAGTCAGGAGTCTGGTCTGTTCTAGAACTAAGTCATCAATCAGAAGACTGGTCTGTTCTAGAACTAAGTCATCTATCAGAAGTCTGGTCTGTTCTAGAACTAAGTCATCAATCAGAAGACTGGTCTGTTCTAGAACTAAGTCATCTATCAGAAGTCTGGTCTGTTCTAGAACTAAGTCATCAATCAGAAGACTGGTCTGTTCTAGAACTAAGTCATCAATCAGAAGACTGGTCTGTTCTAGAACTAAGTCATCTATCAGAAGACTGGTCTGTTCTAGAACTAAGTCATCTATCAGGAAGACTGGTCTGTTCTAGAACTAAGTCATCAATCAGAAGACTGGTCTGTTCTAGAACTAAGTCATCAATCAGAAGACTGGTCTGTTCTAGAACTAAGTCATCTATGCTCCACTTATTGAATTCCTTTTTGACCTGATAAAGACCTAGGTTGATGATGACTGACTGATCGACTGGCCGATTGAATGGCTGACTTGCCGACTAGCTGACTGGCTGACTGACTGACTGTAGACTACAGCAGAGAGGAGAGGATTGTAAACCTCCCTGTCAGTCTCTCCAGCTCTCAAATGAAAGATGGATGTGCTTTATTAAATCTCCTGCCAGAATCCACATCGCCTCGTATAAACGGACACATTTATGAGGCAGGGAGGAGGGTGACAGGAGAAGGGTGAGGAGAGAGGGGGGAGGAGGGGGAGAGAGAGGATGGGGAGGACGAGGGTGAGGGGAGGAGGGTAAGGGTGAGGAGAGGAGGGTGAGGAGGAGGAGGGGTGACACATTGATTGTCCGTGGAGAAAAAGGGATCAACATCATAATAAAGTTAGATGAAAGGGAAGAGGAGAGGAAGGGGTCAACTCTACTCAACGCCAGACCAATTTACGGGTTTCGATTGGACGGCTGGCGTAACTGATCGGATCAATACCCACCCCTCCAGGATCATGCCCCCCCCCCTGGGCTTGGCTGGCAGAGGACGGTGGCACACACTCACACTCTCACACAGACACACGCAGCCAGGACAGGACAGAACAGAACAGAACAGGACAGGCCAGGACTGCTGCTCAGTTTCAACTGTTCTGCCTTATTATTATTTGACCCTGCTGGTCATTTATGAACATTTGAACATCTTGGCCATGTTCTGTTATAATCTCCACCCGGCACAGCCAGAAGAGGACTGGCCACCCCACATATGCTCTCTCTAATTCTCTTTTTCTTTCTCTCTCTCGGAGGACCTGAGCCCTAGGACCGTGCCCCAGGACTACCTGACATGATGACTCCTTGCTGTCCCCAGTCCACCTGGCCATGCTGCTGCTCCAGTTTCAGCCAGAAGAGGACTGGCCACCCACATAGCCTGGTTCCTCTCTAGGTTTCTTCCTAGGTTTTGGCCTTTCTAGGGAGTTTTCCTAGCCACCGTGCTTCTACACCTGCATTGCTTGCTGTTTGGGGTTTTAGGCTGGGTTTCTGTACAGCACTTTGAGATATCAGCTGATGTACGAAGGGCTATATAAATACATTTGATTTGATTTGACAGGGCAGAACAGGAGAGGCCAGGCCAGGCCAGTACAAGGAGATGAGCTGAGGAGGACAGTGCATTTTCAACAGACATTGACAGGACAGGAGGATGGATGGAGATGTCTCAACACTCCCTGAGAGGAGAAGAGTTAGGCCCACACTTAAATAAGAAGACAGAGGGAAGAGATGGAGAGAATGAAAGAGACAGAGAAGAGGAGTGAGAGAAAGGAGAAAAAGAGAGAGAGAGAGAGAACTTTGGTTGTAGGTGTCCAGATGTTACCATTGACTGAACTGCAGGTGCTGCTCTGTGACAGACAAATCAACACTACTGCATTCCTCTGCTCCACACACACGCACACTCTCTCTCTCACACACACACACACACGCACACTCTCTCTCATGCACACACACACACTCTCTCTCACGCACACACACACACGCACACTCTCTCTCACACACACACACTCTCTCTCACACACACACACACGCATACTCTCTCTCACGCACACATACACACGAACACTCTCTACACACACACACACACACACACACACACACACACACACACACACACACACACACACACACACACACACACACACACACACACACACACACACACACACACACACACACACACACACACACACACACAGACACACACACACAGTACACACACACAGAGACTCACATAGACAAACTCACATACACATAACATTCACACACACTAAACACTACACTCACACACACCAAACACACACAGACGTAGGCACAGAAACAGACACACCGTGGACCATTCATCTAGACAGCTGGTGTCAGATCACTGTAAAACGCTTTGACTAGAGGGGTGTTTTAATTCATACCACAGCGAGGGAGGGAGGGAGGGAGGGAGTGTGTGTGTGTGTGTGTGTGTGTGTGTGTGTGTGTGTGTGTGTGTGTGTGTGTGTGTGTGTGTGTGTGTGTGTGTGTGTGTGTGTGTGTGTGTGTGTGTGTGTGTGTGTGTGTGTGTGTGTGTGTGTGTGTGTGTGTGTGTGTGTGTGTGTGTGTGGAAGGGAAACACAGTAAGCAGGTCATTGACTGAGTAGGGGATTATCAATGTTTTGGGACTGTATACACACAACACCCCCCTCCCTGTAGACACACACACACACTTACAGAAAGGCGGTCGATCCACTCATTACCATAAACAACAACAGCATTAACATAGACACACACACTCACCTTACACCACCTCACCACTCTCACATATATTTCTAGTAGAAGCCAATCACGGCACTGCACAAAACGCTCCCCATTCCAACCAGCACTGAAACTCAATCCATACTGCAGATTTGTCCAACTCATTTCCATAACCTGACCCTGTGTGTGTGTGTGTGTGTGTGTGTGTGTGTGTGTGTGTGTGTGTGTGTGTGTGTGTGTGTGTGTGTGTGTGTGTGTGTGTGTGTGTGTGTGTGTGTGTGTGTGTGTGTGTGTGTGTGTGTGTGTGTGTGTGTGTGTGTGTGTGTGTGTGTGCCCACAGCAGTAGTAGTATTAATGGTCTGAATACAGAACAGCATATCAATCTGAACAACGAGAACAACAGCAACATATGATGGATGTACTCCTCTATAGAGACCCTGCTAGTCCAGATTAGTCTACAGACTGAACTCAGCCCAGAGGAGAGGTCTATAGAGACCCTGCTAGTCCAGATTAGTCTACAGACTGAACTCAGCCCAGAGGAGAGGTCTATAGAGACCCTGTTAGTCCAGATTAGTCTACAGACTGAACTCAGCCCAGAGGAGGTCTATAGAGACCCTGCTAGTCCAGATTAGTCTACAGACTGAACTCAGCCCAGAGGAGAGGCTTTAACCTTCTATACACTACACATCTATAACCGTGTACTACACATCTATAACCATACCTTGGCCCTTCTATATAATACACATCTATAACATTGGCCATTTTATATACTACACATCTATAACCGTACCTTGGCCATTCTATATGCTACACATCTATAACCGTGGCCATTCTACATACTACACATCTATAACCGTACCTTGACCATTCTATATGCTACACATCTATAACCTTGGCCATTCTACATACTACACATCTATAACCGTACATTGGCCATTCTATATACTACACATCTATAACATTGGCCATTCTATATACTACACATCTGTAACCTTGGCCATTCTATATACTACACATCTATAACATTGGCCATTCTATATACTACACATCTATAACATTGGCCATTCTATAAACTACACATCTATAACATTGGCCATTCTGTATACTACACCTCTATAACCTTGGCCATTCTATATACTACACATCTATAACATTGGCCATTCTATATACTACACATCTATAACATTGGCCATTCTATATATTACACATCTATAACCTTGGCCATTCTATATACTAGTAACCTAGCAGGTAGCCTAGCGATTAGAGGGTTTGGGTCAGTACCCGAAAGGTCGCTGGTATGAATCCCTGAGCAGACTACATGAAAAATATGTGCGCCAATGTGCCCTTGAGCAAGGTACTTAACTCTAATAGCTCCTGTAAGTCTCTCTGGATAAGAGCGTCTGCTAAATGACTAAAACGTAAATGTACGACACATCTTTAATCTTACTTAGGCTGCTACTATTATGGATGGACTGGTGTCTACATAAGAGCCTCTCCATACAGTCTAGAGGCTGACGTACAGACTACCAACACCCACCCACAGCAGGCAGTCTGCAGGCTGATATACAGACTACACCCACCCACAGCAGGCAGTCTGCAGGCTGATATACAGACTACCAACACCCACCCACAGCAGGCAGTCTGCAGGCTGATATACAGACTACACCCACCCACAGCAGGCAGTCTGCAGGCTGATATACAGACTACACCGACCCACAGCAGGCAGTCTGCAGGCTGATATACAGACTACACCCACCCACAGCAGGCAGTCTGCAGGCTGATATACAGACCACACCCACCCACAGCAGGCAGTCTGCAGGCTGATATACAGACTACACCCACCCACAGCAGGCAGTCTGCAGGCTGATATACAGACTACACCCACCCACAGCAGGCAGTCTGCAGGCTGATATACAGACTACACCCACCCACAGCAGGCAGCCTGCAGGCTGATATACAGACTACACCGACCCACAGCAGGCAGTCTGCAGGCTGATATACAGACTACCAACACCCACCCACAGCAGGCAGTCTGCAGGCTGATATACAGACTACCAACACCCACCCACAGCAGCAGTCTGCAGGCTGATATACAGACTACCAACACCCACCCACAGCAGGCAGTCTTGCAGGCTGATATACAGACTACCAACACTGACCCACAGCAGGCAGTCTGCAGGCTGATATACAGACTACCAACACCGACCCACAGCAGACAGAGAATCCTTGTAATTCAGTATCTTATTCAACACGTGGATGTAAATTATAACTATAACACTATTAGAAATAGAGTCATGTCCAAACAGATTTACATTCATTATTACATACATTATTAAGGATGGACCCGTGTCCAGGGGGAAGGAGATGGACCAGACACAGCAACACATAGAACATTATTAAGGAGGAAGGAGATGGACCAGACACAGCAACACATAGAACATTATTAAGGATGGACCCGTGTCCAGGGGGAAGGAGATGGACCAGACACTGCAACACATAGAACATTATTAAGGATGGACTCATGTCTACACATACAGGAGGAGTGAACCACGACCGTGACAGACAACATCACTGATACCAGACCAGGAGAGGGAGAAGAACATCACTGATACCAGACCAGGAGAGGGAGAAGAACATCACTGATACCAGACCAGGAGAGGGAGAAGAACATCACAGTTACCAGACCAGGAGAGGGAGAAGAACATCACTGATACCAGACCAGGAGATGGAGAAGAACATCACAGTTACCAGACCAGGAGAGGGAGAAGAACATCACTGATACCAGACCAGGAGAGGGAGAAGAACATCACAGTTACCAGACCAGGAGAGGGAGAAGAACATCACTGATACCAGACCAGGAGAAGAACATCACTGATACCAGACCAGGAGAAGAACATCACTGATACCAGACAAGGAGAAGAACATCACTGACACCAGACCAGGAGAAGAACATCACTGATACCAGACCAGGAGAAGAACATCACTGACACCAGACCAGGAGAAGAACATCACTGATACCAGACCAGGAGAAGAACATCACTGATACCAGACCAGGAGAAGAACATCACTGATACCAGACCAGGAGAAGAACATCACTGACACAACCAGCCAGACCAGGAGAAGAACATCACTGATACCAGACCAGGAGAAGAACATCACTGATACCAGACCAGGAGAAGAACATCACTGACACCAGACCAGGAGAAGAACATCACTGACACCAGACCAGGAGAAGAACATCACTGACACCAGAACAGGAGAGGGGAGAAGAAGTATCATAAACAGCTCTTACCTTGTGCATTCAACATGTTTATCCAGCCGCTGAGGAGGAGCAGGAAGAGAGACCACCAGCTCCAGCTGAAGCTCCACAGTCCCAGCTTCACCCCTCTCTGTGTTGGGCCGCGGGTCGCCCGGGCAGCATCGTGATCCATGTCGCCCCGGCGGAACAGCTCCCACGGCGGCGCGACCTTGCACGTAATTCCATTAGAGTGTAGAGGCTTCATATTAGAGAGGTGATCCACGGATGGGTTTGGTCGGGTTAATGCAAGTAGTCTCCGGTTGTGTTTTGATGTTGTTGGAGCCTCTTCCGGTGCGCTGAGCACGAGGGAAACGGAGAGGAGGAGAAAGGGGAGAAATGTGAGACGAAGGGCTTCCACTTGCTCCACAGTGCGTCACCTTCACCGGCTTCCCCCTGGAGGACTGGCCGGCTAACAGGCGCTCTGGGGTGGCTGTCTCCTCCCCGTGGGTCGCTGAATCAGAGTCCCTCCCACCGTCCCCCGTGACAATTCCCTCGCGTCCCGTTATGCCCGGGCTGATCAACAAC
>NW_025746443.1:85000-92500 GCF_021184085.1 Oncorhynchus gorbuscha
AGAGGAGGGAGAGACAGGTTAGAAGAGAGTGTGTGTGTGTGTGTGTGTGTGTGTGTGTGTGTGTGTGTGTGTGTGTGTGTGTGTGTGTGTGTGTGTAAATAGTGATGATGTAAGAACAGAGGACTGATTGGAAAGGAGAACCTGTAAACTCAGTAGGCTGGGACTCCCTGGAGGCAGGAACATCATCACACACACACACACACACACACACACACACACACACACACACACACACACACACACACACACACACACACACACACACACACACACACACACACACACACACACACACACACACACACACACACACACACACACACACACACACACATATTTAGAACATTCTGGTCTAGTTCTCTCTCTCTCTCTACATAGCAACACAGAGAGAGGGAGGTGTTTACATTTAATTGATGCTGAAACTAAACAGCTGAGACCTGCAAAGAACACACACACACACACACACACACACACACACACACACACACACACACACACACACACACACACACACACACACACACACACACACACACACACACACACACACACACACACACACACACACACACACACACACACACACACACACACACACACACACACACACACACACACACACACACACACACACACACACACACACACACACACACACACCCCTCTGTCCAGCTGTGAAACATAACCACTCATAACTATGGAAGCCAATCAGGTCACCTCTCCACTGAAGGGCAGGTGGGAACACTCAGAGCTAGAAGGTTCAGCAGCTGTGTGTGTTAATTGTGTGTGTGTGTGTGTTTATTGTGTGTGTGTGTGTTAATTGTGTGTGTTTGTGTGTGTATATTGTGTGTGTGGGAAACAGGCTAACTGTTTCCAGGCCTGGCTTCCATTCCACCTGACCAGCTACATGCCCTGGTGTCGTAACTACATGCCCTGGGGTCATAACTACATGCCCTGGGTTCGTAACTAAGTGCTCCTGGGGTCGTCACTACATGCCCTGTGGTCGTCACTACATGCCCTGGGGGTCGTCACTAGATGCCCTGGGTTCGTAACTAAGTGCTCCTGGGGTTGTCACTACATGCCCTGGGGTCGTAACTACTTGCACTGGGGCCGTAACTACATGCCCTGGGGTCGTAACTAAGTGCTCCTGGGGTCGTCACTACATGCCCTGGGGTCGTCACTACATGCCCTGGGGGTCGTCACTAGATGCCCTGGGTTCGTAACTAAGTGCTCCTGGGGTCGTCACTACATGCCCTGGGGCCGTAACTACATGCCCTGGGGTCGTAACTAAGTGCTCCTGGGGTTGTGGGGATCATAGAGGAAATTAACTTTGACCTCTACTCACTGAATCTTCACACTTCCGGTCAAAACTGGAAACTCCTTCCAGCCAATGATATCAGCCAATCCAAGGATAACTCAGTTAGCCAATGATATCAGCCAATCCAAGGATAACTCAGTTAGCCAATGATAACTCAGTTAGCCAATGATAACTCAGTTAGCCAATGATAACTCAGTTAGCCAATGATAACTCAGTTAGCCAATGATAACTCAGTTAGCCAATGATAACTTAGTGAGCTTGGTTAGTTAGATTTAATGGTGTGTTTCTTATCAAGTCCACTTGCTTTGGCAATGTTAACATATGTTTCCCATGCCAATAAAGCCCCCTGAATTGAAATTGAATTGAAATTGATATTGAATTGATTGGGGGAGAGGCAGGGATATAGATATATATATTTTTTTCTGTATCGATGTCCGACCCCAGTAAGACGAGCTGTCGTCATTGGCAACAACTAATAGGGATCCTAATAGATCTGATCTGATTCTCTTTAGCACCCCCCCCCACACCCACACACACACCCCCACACACATGTCTACTTCAGTGTGTTATAACCTCTCATAGAGACACTACCTTCATGTCTACCTCAGGGTGCTATAACCTCTCATAGAGACACTACCTTCATGTCTACCTCACTGTGTTATAACCTCTGACATAGAGACACTACCTTCATGTCTAATTCAGTGTGTTATAACCTCTCATAGAGACACTACCTTCATGTCTACCTCAGTGTGTTATAACCTCTCATAGAGACACTACCTTCATGTCTACCTCAGTGTGCTATAACCTCTGACATAGAGACACTACCTTCATGTCTACTTCAGTGTGTTATAACCTCTCATAGAGACACTACCTTCATGTCTACCTCAGGGTGCTATAACCTCTCATAGAGACACTACCTTCATGTCTACCTCAGTGTGTTATAACCTCTAATAGTGACACTACCTTCATGTCTACTTCAGTGTGTTATAACCTCTCATAGATACACTACCTTCATGTCTACCTCAGTGTGTTATAACCTCTGACATAGAGACACTACCTTCATGTATACTTCAGTGTGTTATAACCTCTGACATAGAGACACTACCTTCATGTCTACTTCAGTGTGTTATAACCTCTCATAGAGACACTACCTTCATGTCTACTTCAGTGTGTTATAACCTCTGACATAGAGACACTACCATCATGTTTAATTCAGTGTGTTATAACCTCTCATAGAGACACTACCTTCATGTCTACTTCAGTGTGTTATAACCTCTGACATAGAGACACTACCTTCATTTCTACTCCAGTGTGTTATAACCTCTGACATAGAGACACTACCTTCATGTCTACTTCAGTGTGTTATAACCTCTCATAGATACACTACCTTCATGTCTACCTCACTGTGTTACAACCTCTGACTTAGAGACACTACCTTCATGTCTACTTCAGTGTGTTATAACCTCTCATAGATACACTACCTTCATGTCTACCTCAGTGTGTTATAACCTCTGACATAGATACACTACCTTCATGTCTACCTCACTGTGTTACAACCTCTGACATAGAGACACTACCTTCATGTCTACCTCACTGTGTTACAACCTCTGACATAGAGACACTACCTTCATTTCTACTCCAGTGTGTTATAACCTCTGACATAGAGACACTACCTTCATGTCTACTTCAGCGTGTTATAACCTCTGACATAGAGACACTACCTTCATGTCTACCTCACTGTGTTACAACCTCTGACATAGATACACTACCTTCATGTCTACCTCAGTGTGTCCGTGTCCCAGGTTCTTTTCCAGGGATTGAAGGACAGCAGTCAGAATATGAGGTTATAATGATGAAATGCAAATTTAACGGGCTGGCTTTTCCAATGCTAGAGCACTCCCACATCCCACTTCCTGTCCTCCTCCTCTCCTCCTTCCTCTCCCCCTCCTCTGCTCCCTCCTCTCCCTCCTCCTCTCCTCCTTCCTCTCCTCTGCTCCCTCCACTCCCTCCTCTCCTCCTTCCTCTCCTCCCTCCTCTGCTCCCTCCTCTCCCTCCTCCTCTCCTCCTTCCTCTCCTCCCTCCTCTGCTCCCTCCTCTCCTCCTTCCTCTCCTCCCTCCTCTGCTCCCTCCTCTCCCTCCTCGTCTCCTCCCTCCTCTCCTCCTTCCTTGCTTCCCTCCTCTCCTCCTCCTCTCCTCCTCCTCTCCCTCCTCTCTCTCCCTGCCCTCCCCCTCCTCCTCTCCTCTCTCCTCTCTTCAGATAAAGGTAAATGTGTAGATATCCTCTATTCTGAGCTAACTGTCCTCCTCTCTCTCCCTGCCCTTCCCCCTCCACCTCTCCTCCTCTCCTCCTCTCCTCCACTCCTCTCCCTCCTCTCCCTGCCCTCCCCCCTCTCCCCTCCACCTCTCCTCTCTTCAGATAAAGGTAAATGTGTAGATATCCTCTATTCTGAACTGACTGTCCCTCCTCTCCTCCTCCTCTCCTCCTCCTCTCCCTCCTCTCTCTCCCTGCCCTCCCCCTCCCCCCTCCACCTCTCCTCTCTTCAGATAAAGGTAGTTGTGTAGATATCCTCTATTCTGAACTGACTGTCCCTCCTCTCCTCCTCCTCTCCTCCTCCTCTCCCTCCTCTCTCTCCCTGCCCTCCCCTCCTCCTCTCCTCTCTCCTCTCTTCAGATAAAGGTAATTGTGTAGATATCCTCTATTCTGAACTAACTGTCCCTCCCTCTCTCTCCCTGCCCTCCCGCCTCCTCCTCTCCTCCTCCTCTCCCTCCTCTCTCTCCCTGCCCCCCTCCTCCTCTCCTCCTCCTCTCCCTCCTCTCTCTCCCTGCCCTCCCCCCCTCCTCTCTCTCCTCCTCCTCTCCCTCCTCTCTCTCCCTGCCCTCCCCCTCCCTCCTCTCCTCCTCCCCTCTCCCTCCTCTCTCTCCCTGCCCTCCCCTCCTCCTCTCATCCTCCTCTCCCTCCTCTCTCTCCCTGCCCTCCCCCTCCTCCCTCCTCCTCCTCTCCTCCTCCCCCTCCCTCCTCTCTCTCCCTGCCCTCCCCTCCTCCTCTCCCTCCTCTCTCTCCCTGCCCTCCCCCCTCCTCCTCTCCTCTCTCCTCTCTTCAGATAAAGGTAATTGTGTAGATATCCTCTATTCTGAACTGATTGTCCTCAGTGATAATTAAATGTTCTTAAGTTAAAAGCCTGCTATTCATGATGCTCCCCAAAATGGGACCCGATTCCCTACACATAGGGGCTCTGGTCTAAAGTAGTGCACTATGTAGGGAATAGGGCTCTGGTCTAAAGTAGTGCACTATGTAGTGAATAGGGAGCCATTCTGGAAGGAGCCTCAACCTCAACATCACTGACGGACATTTAATGGGAGAGTTTAGACAAAGGCGAGTTACAATTACAGGGTTGTGATGGAACTACATTACATTATATTATATATCATATCCCCCTCTACTACATTACATTATAATAATATATAATATATCATATCCCCCTCTACTACATTACATTATAATAATATATAATATATCATATCCCCCTCTACTACATTACATTATAATAATATATCATATATCATATCCCCCTATACTACATTACATTATAATAATATATAATATATCATATCCCCCTCTACTACATTACATTATAATAATATATAATATATCATATCCCCCTCTACTACATTACATTATAATAATATATAATATATCATATCCCCCTCTACTACATTACATTATAATAATAATATATAATATATCATATCCCTCTATCTTCCCATATCCCCCCTCTCTTTCCCCATATCCCCCTCTATCTTTCCATATCCCCTCTCTCATTCCCCATATCCCCTCTCTCTTTCCCCATATCCCTCTCTCTTTTCATGTCCCCCTCTCTCTTTCCCCATATCCCCCTCTCTTTCCCCATATCCCCCTCTATCTTTCCATATCCCCCTCTCTCTTTCCCCATATCCCCTCTCTCTTTCCCCATATCCCCGTCTCTCTTTTCATATCCCCCTCTCTCTTTCCCCATATCCCCCCTCTCTTTCCCCCATATCCCCCTCTCTCTTTCCCCATATCCCCCTCTCTTTCCCCATATCCCCCTCTCTTTCCCCATATCCCCTCTCTCTTTCCCCATATCCCCCTCTCTCTTTTCATATCCCCTTCTCTCATTCCCCATATCCCCCCTCTCTTTCCCCATATCCCCCTCTCTCTTTCCCCATATCCCCCTCTCTTTCCCCCATATCCCCCTCTATCTTTGCATATCCCCCCTCTCTTTCCCCATATCCCCCTCTCTCTTTTCATATCCCCTTCTCTCATTCCCCATATCCCCCTCTCTCTTTCCCCATATCCCCCTCTCTCTTTCCCCATATCCCCTCTCTCTTTCCCCATATCCCCCTCTCTCTTTCCCCATATCCCCCTCTATCTTCCCATATCCCCCCTCTCTTTCCCCATATCCCCCTCTATCTTTCCATATCCCCCTCTCTCATTCCCCATATCCCTCTCTCTCTTTCCCCATATCCCCTCTCTTTTCATGTCCCCCTCTCTCTTTCCTCATATCCCCTCTCTCATTCCCCATATCCCCTCTCTCTTTTCCCATATCCCCTCTCTCATTCCCCATATCCCCTCTCTCTTTCCCCATATCCCCCTCTCTCTTTCCCCATATCCCCTCTCTCTCTTTCCCCATATCCCCTCTCTCATTCCCCATATCCCCCTCTCTCTTTCCCCATATCCCCTCTCTCATTCCCCATATCCCCCTCTCTTTCCATATCCCCCCTCTCTTTCCCCATATCCCCCCTCTCTTTTCCCATATCCCCCCTCTCTTTTCCCATATCCCACTCTCTCTTTCCCCATATCCCCTCTCTCATTCCCCATATCCCCTCTCTCATTCCCCATATCCCCTCTCTCATTCCCCATATCCCCCTCTCTCATTCCCCATATCCCCCTCTCTTTCCCCATATCCCCTCTCTCTTTCCATATCCCCCTCTCTCATTCCCCATATCCCTCTCTCATTCCCCATATCCCCCTCTCTCTTTCCCCATATCCCCCTCTCTTTCCCCATATCCCCCTCTCTCTTTTCCCATATCCCCTCTCTCTTTTCCCATATCCCACTCTCTTTCCCCATATCCCCCTCTCTCATTCCCCATATCCCCTCTCTCATTCCCCATATCCCCCTCTCTCATTCCCCATATCCCTCTCTCTCATTCCCCATATCCCCTCTCTCTTTCCCCATATCCCCTCTCTCTTTCCCCATATCCCCTCTCTCTTTCCCCATATCCATCTCTCTCTTTCCCATATCCACCTTTCCTCTCCTGGTTTCTGTAAAACAGCCTGTTAGTATTTCTCTGGGGTGGTATACACACAGCAAAAGCTAGATAGAGCAGTAATGATGATGAAGATGATGATGATGGTGGTGGTGGTGGTTTTAAAGATGAAAAAGGTCCACAGAAGCGACTGAAACAGTATGTGTGTGTGTAGCATATCCTGTATCTGAATGGTTCGAGGCAAATATTTTCCCCAAACAGCAGAATTTAGAAGGCCCTCTTTTTATTGAAATGTATTTTTGTGTTGTGGTTGTTGTTGTATAGAGCACATTGTTGTTAATTAGTGTAGCTAGAGGCTGTGTGTGTGTGTGTGTGTGTGTGTGTGTGTGTGTGTGTGTGTGTGTGTGTGTGTGTGTGTGTGTGCGTGCGTGCGTGCGTGCGTGCGTGCGTGCGTGCGTGCGTGCGTGCGTGCGTGCGTGCGTGCGTGCGCGCGTGCGTGCGTGTGTGTGTGTGTGTGTATATTACAGAGCTGAGATGAGTCCTGCCGTCAGCGATCTCTCCTCCTCTTCATTGTTAGACATTAATGATTCCTTCTGTTTATTCTCCTGTCGGTGTCTCTGTTTACTAGTAGTCTGATCCTCACCTCATCTTATCTCTCCAACGTCTCCAGTCAGCTAGTAGTCTGATCCTCACCTCATCTTATCTCTCCAACGTCTCCAGTCAGCTAGTCGTCTGATCCTCACCTCATCTTATCTCTCCAACGTCTCCAATCAGCTAGTAGTCTGATCCTCACCTCAACTTATCTCTCCAACGTCTCCAGTCAGCTAGTAGTCTGATCCTCACCTCATCTTATCTCTCCAACGTCTCCAGTCAGCTAGTAGTCTGATCCTCACCTTATCTCTCCAACGTCTCCAGTCAGCTAGTAGTCTGATCCTCAC
>NW_025746443.1:102500-113635 GCF_021184085.1 Oncorhynchus gorbuscha
AGGCAGATGGTTCGAGTCTCTGATATTTATTGAACAACAAGGGGCAGGCAACAGGCAGGTTGAGGACAGGCAAAAGTTCATAAACCAGGTTCCAAACGGTACAGGGCAGGCTGAATGGTCAGGTCGGTGGGTTTAGTGTCAGAGCTCGGAAAAACACGCTGGTTGACAAGACGACCTGGCAACAAACAGAATGAATACAGGAGGAATAATGGGGGAGATGGATGACACCTGGAGGGGGGTGGAGACAGTCACAATGACAGGTGAAACAGATCAGGGTGTGACAGATGAAGCTGTTGGTCCTGAACAGACGGCTGGGAATAATGGGGGAGATGGATGACACCTGGAGGGGGGTGGAGACAGTCACAATGACAGGTGAAACAGATCAGGGTGTGACAGATGAAGCTGTTGGTCCTGAACAGACGGCTGGGAATAATGGGGGAGATGGATGACACCTGGAGGGGGTGGAGACAGTCACAATGACAGGTGAAACAGATCAGGGTGTGACAGATGAAGCTGTTGGTCCTGAACAGACGGCTGGGAATAATGGGGAGATGGATGACACCTGGAGGGGGTGGAGACAGTCACAATGACAGGTGAAACAGATCAGGGTGTGACAGATGAAGCTGTTGGTCCTGAACAGACGGCTGGGAATAATGGGGAGATGGATGACACCTGGAGGGGGGTGGAGACAGTCACAATGACAGGTGAAACAGATCAGGGTGTGACAGATGAAGCTGTTGGTCCTGAACAGACGGCTGGGAATAATGGGGGAGATGGATGACACCTGGAGGGGGGTGGAGACAGTCACAATGACAGGTGAAACAGATCAGGGTGTGACAGATGAAGCTGTTGGTCCTGAACAGACGGCTGGGAATAATGGGGGAGATGGATGACACCTGGAGGGGGTGGAGACAATCACAATGACAGGTGAAACAGATCAGGTGTGACAGATGAAGCTGTTGGTCCTGAACAGACGGCTGGGAATAATGGGGAAGATGGATGACACCTGGAGGGGGTGGAGACAGTCACAATGACAGGTGAAACAGATCAGGGTGTGACAGATGAAGCTGTTGGTCCTGAACAGACGGCTGGGAATAATGGGGGAGATGGATGACACCTGGAGGGGGGTGGAGACAGTCACAATGACAGGTGAAACAGATCAGGGTGTGACAGATGAAGCTTTTGGTTCTGGACAGACCGCTGGGACAGGACAGCCCCTACGCCCACGTTGGAGATGAAGCTGTTGGTTCTGGACAGACCACTGGGACAGGACAGCCCCTACTCCCACGTTGGAGATGAAGCTGTTGGTTCTGGACAGACCGCTGGGACAGGACAGCCCCTACTCCCACGTTGGAAGCGACGACCTCAACCACAAACTGACGGGCCGGGTCCGGATGGATGAGGATGGGGGCTGTAGTGAACTGCTGCTTCAGGTCCACAAATTATCTGTCAACAGCTGGGGACCATGTGAACGGTACCTTGGGAGAAGTGAATGCAGAGAGGGGAGCCGCCAGGGTGCTGTAGCCCGAATGAAATGGCAGTAGAAATGAGCAAACCCCAGGAACCGTTGTAGCTGCACCCTGGACGTGGGTTGGGGCCAATCCACCACCGCCCTCACCTTTACAGGATCCATCTGGACATTCCCTTCAGCGAAGACGTATCCCAGAAAGGAGATAGTGGAGCGTTGAAAATCGCACTTCTCAAACAACTGATTCTCCAGGAGGTGCTGATGTCACGACTTCCGCCGAAGTTGGCTCCCCTGCCTGTTGGGGCGGTGCTCGGCGGTCGTCGTCACCGTCCTTGTCATGCAGGTGAAAGAGGACCCAAAAGCGACTTAACAGAAACAGAGTTTATTTAAATCCAAAACAGGGAATAACAAAAATCCTCTAGTCTGTAGAGGGGAATAACTAGAGAAGCGGCCACAGACTGCAGGTCGCTTCGGGTAGGCGCAGGCCGTAGTTGATAGAGCCACCTGCTCACACGCAGCATCTGATGAAGGCAAAAAACACGACAGGACAGGGCGAAACGCAATCACAGCATGGTGAATACAAAACAAGGAACCGACGGGACAGGAACGGATCACAAAGGAATAAATAGGGACTCTAATCAGGGGAAAGGATCGGGAACAGGTGTGGGAAGATTAAATGATGATTAGGGGAATAGGAACAGCTGGGAGCAGGAACGGAACGATAGAGAGAAGAGAGAGCGAGAGAGTGAGAGAGGGAGGGGGAGAGAGAGGGATAGAAGGAGGGAAAGAACCAAATAAGACCAGCAGAGGGAAACGAATAGCATGGGGAGCACAGGGACAAGACATGATAATAAATGACAAACATGACAGTACCCCCCCACTCACCGAGCGCCTCCTGGCGCACTCGAGGAGGAATCCTGGCGGCAACGGAGGAAATCATCGATGAGTGAACGGTCCAGCACGTCCCGAGACGGAACCCAACTCCTCTCCTCAGGACCGTAACCCTCCCAATCCACTAGGTATTGGTGACCCCGTCCCCGAGAACGCATGTCCATGATCTTATGTACCTTGTAAATAGGTGCGCTCTCGACAAGGACGGGAGGGGGAGGGAAGACGAACGGGGGTGCGAAGAAAGGGCTTAACACAGGAGACATGGAAGACAGGATGGACGCGACGAAGATGTCGCGGAAGAAGCAGTCGCACAGCGACAGGATTGACGACCTGGGAGACACGGAACGGACCAATGAACCGCGGAGTCAACTTACGAGAAGCTGTCGTAAGAGGAAGGTTGCGAGTGGAAAGCCACACTCTCTGGCCGCAACAATACCTTGGACTCTTAATCCTGCGTTTATTGGCGGCTCTCACCGTCTGTGCCCTGTAACGGCAAAGTGCAGACCTCACCCTCCTCCAGGTGCGCTCACAACGTTGGACAAACGCTTGAGCGGAGGGAACGCTGGACTCGGCAAGCTGGGATGAGAACAGAGGAGGCTGGTAACCCAGACTACTCTGAAACGGAGATAACCCGGTAGCAGACGAAGGAAGCGATTGTGAGCGTATTCTGCCCAGGGAGCTGTTCTGCCCAAGACGCAGGGTTTCTGAAAGAAAGGCTGCGTAGTATGCGACCAATCGTCTGATTGGCCCTCTCTGCTTGACCGTTAGACTGGGGATGAAACCCGGAAGAGAGACTGACGGACGCACCAATCAAACGACAGAACTCCCTCCAAAACTGTCACGTGAATTGCGGGCCTCTGTCTGAAACGGCGTCTAACGGGAGGCCATGAATTCTGAATACATTCTCAATAATGATTTGTGCCGTCTCCTTAGCGGAAGGAAGTTTAGCGAGGGGAATGAAATGTGCCGCCTTAGAGAACCTATCGACAACCGTCAGAATCACAGTCTTCCCCGCAGACAAAGGCAGACCGGTAATGAAGTCTAAGGCAATGTGAGACCATGGTCGAGAAGGAATGGGGAGCGGTCTGAGACGACCGGCAGGAGGAGAGTTACCCGACTTAGTCTGCGCGCAGTCCGAACAAGCAGCCACGAAACGGCGCGTGTCACGCTCCTGAGTCGGCCACCAAAAAGCGCTGGCGAATAGACGCAAGAGTGCCTCGAACACCGGGATGACCAGCTAACTTGGCAGAGTGAGCCCACTGAAGAACAGCCAGACGAGTGGAAACAGGAACGAAAAGGAGGTTACTAGGACAAGCGCGCGGCGACGCAGTGTGCGTGAGTGCTTGCTTAACCTGTCTTTCAATTCCCCAGACTGTTAACCCGACAACACGCCCATAAGGAAGAATCCCTCGGGATCAGTAGAAGCCACAGAAGAACTAAACAGACGGGATAAGGCATCAGGCTTGGTGTTCTTGCTACCCGGACGGTAAGAAATCACAAACTCGAAACGAGCGAAAAACAACGCCCAACGAGCTTGACGGGCATTAAGTCGTTTGGCAGAACGGATGTACTCAAGGTTCTTATGGTCTGTCCAAACGACAAAAGGAACGGTCGCCCCCCTCCAACCACTGTCGCCATTCGCCTAGGGCTAAGCGGATGGCGAGCAGTTCACGGTTACCCACATCATAGTTGCGCTCAGATGGCGACAGGCGATGAGAAAAATAAGCGCAAGGATGAACCTTATCGTCAGACTGGAAGCGCTGGGATAGGATGGCTCCCACGCCTACCTCTGAAGCGTCAACCTCGACAATGAATTGTCTAGTGACGTCAGGAGTAACGAGGATAGGAGCGGACGTAAAACGTTCTTTTAGAAGATCAAAAGCTCCCTGGGCGGAACCGGACCACTTAAAACACGTCTTGACAGAAGTAAGAGCTGTGAGAGGGGCAGCAACTTGACCGAAATTACGAATGAAACGCCGATAGAAATTAGCGAAACCTAAAAGCGCTGCAACTCGACACGTGACCTTGGAACGGGCCAATCACTGACAGCTTGGACCTTAGCGGAATCCATCTGAATGCCTTCAGCGGAAATAACGGAACCGAGAAAAGTAACGGAGGAGACATGAAAAGAGCACTTCTCAGCCTTTACGTAGAGACAATTCTCTAAAAGGCGCTGTAGAACACGTCGAACGTGCTGAACATGAATCTCGAGTGACGGAGAAAAATCAGGATATCGTCAAGATAGACAAAAACAAAAATGTTCAGCATGTCTCTCAGAACATCATTAACTAATGCCTGAAAAACAGCTGGCGCATTGGCGAGACCGAACGGCAGAACCCGGTACTCAAAATGCCCTAACGGAGTGTTAAACGCCGTTTTCCACTCGTCCCCCCTCTCTGATGCGCACGAGATGGTAAGCGTTACGAAGGTCCAACTTAGTAAAGCACCTGGCTCCCTGCAGAATCTCGAAGGCTGATGACATAAGGGGAAGCGGATAACGATTCTTAACCGTTATGTCATTCAGCCCTCGATAATCCACGCAGGGGCGCAGAGTACCGTCCTTCTTTTTAACAAAAAGAACCCCGCCCCGGCCGGAGAAGAAGAAGGCACTATGGTACCGGCGTCAAGAGACACAGACAAATAATCCTCGAGAGCCTTACGTTCGGGAGCCGACATAGAGTATAGTCTACCTCGAGGAGGAGTGGTCCCCGGAAGGAGATCAATACTACAATCATACGACCGGTGAGGAGGAAGGGAGTTGGCTCGGGACCGACTGAAGACCGTGCGCAGATCATGATATTCCTCCGGCACTCCTGTCAAATCGCCAGGTTCCTCCTGAGAAGTAGGGACAGAAGAAACGGGAGGGATGGCAGACATTAAACACTTCACATGACAAGAAACGTTCCAGGATAGGATAGAATTACTAGACCAATTAATAGAAGGATTATGACATACTAGCCAGGGATGACCCAAAACAACAGGTGTAAACGGTGAACGGAAAATCAAAAAGAAATAGTCTCACTGTGGTTACCAGATACTGTGAGAGTTAAAGGTAGTGTCTCAAATTTGATACTGGGAAGATGACTACCATCTAAGGCAAACATGGGCGTAGGCCTGTCTAACGGTCTGAAAGGAATGTTATGTTTCCGAACCCATGCTTCGTCCATGAAACAACCCTCAGCCCCAGAGTCAATCAAAGCACTGCATGTAGCACCCGAACCGGTCCAGCGTAGATGGACCGACATAGTAGTACAAGATCTAGATGAAGGGACCTGAGTAGTAGCGCTCACCAGTAGCCCTCCGCTTACTGATGGGCTCTGGCCTCTTACTGGACATGAATTAACAAAATGTCCAGCAACTCCGCAATAGAGGCACAGGCGGTTGGTGATCCTCCGTTCCCTCTCCTTATTCGAGATGCGAATCCCTCCCAGCTGCATGGGCTCAGTCTCAAAGCCAGAGGAGGGAGATGGTTGCGATGCGGAGCAGGGAAACACCGTTGATGCGAGCTCTCTTCCACGAGCCCGGTGACGAAGATCTACCCGTCGTTCTATGCGGATGGCGAGAGCAATCAAAGAATCCACATCTGATGGAACCTCCCGGGAGAGAATCTCATCCTTAACCACTGCGTGGAGTCCCTCCAGAAAACGAGCGAGCAGCGCCGGCTCGTTCCACTCACTAGAGGCAGCAAGAGTGCGAAACTCAATAGAATAATCCGTTATGGACCGTTCACCTTGGCATAAGGAAGCCAGGGCCCTAGAAGCCTCCCTACCAAAAACTGAACGGTCAAAAACCCGAATCATCTCCTCTTTAAAGTTCTGGAATTTGTTAGAGCAATCAGCCCTTGCCTCCCAGATAGCTGTGCCCCATTCTCGAGCCCGGCCAGTAAGGAGTGAAATGACGTAAGCAACCCGAGCTCTCTCTAGAGTATGTGTTGGGTTGGAGAGAGAACACAATCTCACACTGCGTGAGAAAGGAGCGGCACTCAGTGGGCTGCCCGGAGTAGCAAGGTGGGTTATTAACCCTAGGTTCTGGAGGCTCGGCAGGCCAGGAAGTAACAGGTGGCACGAGACGTAGACTCTGGAACTGTCCAGAGAGGTCGGAAACCTGAGCGGCCAGGTTCTCCACGGCATGGCGAGCAGCAGACAATTCCTGCTCGTGTCTGCCGAGCATGGCTCCTTGGATCTTGACGGCAGTGTAACGAGCGTCTGTAGTCGCTGGGTCCATTCCTTGGTCGGTTCCTTCTGTCATGCAGGTGAAAGAGGACCCAAAAGCGACTTAACAGAAACAGAGTTTATTTAAATCCAAAACAGGGAATAACAAAATCCTCTAGTCTGTAGAGGGGAATAACTAGAGAAGCGGCCACAGACTGCAGGTCGCCGGGTAGGCGCAGGCCGTAGTTGATAGAGCCACCTGCTCACACGCAGCATCTGATGAAGGCAAAAAACACGACAGGACAGGGCGAAACGCAATCACAGCATGGTGAATACAAAACAAGGAACCGACGGGACAGGAACGGATCACAAAGGAATAAATAGGGACTCTAATCAGGGGAAAGGATCGGGAACAGGTGTGGGAAGATTAAATGATGATTAGGGGAATAGGAACAGCTGGGAGCAGGAACGGAACGATAGAGAGAAGAGAGAGCGAGAGAGTGAGAGAGGGAGGGGGAGAGAGAGGGATAGAAGGAGGGAAAGAACCAAATAAGACCAGCAGAGGGAAACGAATAGCATGGGGAGCACAGGGACAAGACATGATAATAAATGACAAACATGACAGTCCTACTAGAAGTTGGCTCCCCTGCCTGTTGGGGCGGTGCTCGGCGGTCCTCGTCACCGTCCTACTAGAAGTTGACTCCCCTGCCTGTTGGGGTGGTGCTCGGCGGTCCTCGTCACCGTCCTACTAGAAGTTGGCTCCCCTGCCTGTTCAGGCGGTGCTCGGCGGTCCTCGTCACCGTCCTACTAGAAGTTGGCTCCCCTGCCTGTTGGGGCGGTGCTCGGCGGTCCTCGTCACCGTCCTACTAGAAGTTGGCTCCCCTGCCTGTTGGGGCGGTGCTCGGCGGTCCTCGTCACCGTCCTACTAGAAGTTGGCTCCCCTGCGGTGCTCGGCGGTCCTCGTCACCGTCCTACTAGAAGTTGGCTCCCCTGCCTGTTGGGGCGGTGCTCGGCGGTCGTCGTCACCGTCCTACTAGAAGTTGGCTCCCCTGCCTGTTGGGGCGGTGCTCGGCGGTCGTCGTCACCGTCCTACTAGAAGTTGGCTCCCCTGCTTGTTCGGGTGGTGCTCGGCGGTCGTCGTCACCGTCCTACTAGAAGTTGGCTCCCCTGCCTGTTCGGGTGGTGCTCGGCGGTCGTCGTCACCGTCCTACTAGAAGTTGGCTCCCCTGCCTGTTGGGGTGGTGCTCGGCGGTCGTCGTCACCGTCCTACTAGCCGCTACCGATCCCTTTTTCATTTGTCTGTTGGTTTTGTCTTATTAGTTTCACCTGTGTGTATTTTAGTTTAATGAGCTTCCCAATATATAGTAGTTTGTCCCGACCTTGTTTTGTGCGGGATTGTTTTTTGTTACTCTGTTGGGTTGTGGTTTTCATGTGTGTATTCTCCGGACTGTTTGGTCCTGTGTTTGGGCTGGTCTGTTCTATGTGCCCTGTATGTTGGCGTGACCATTTTTTGGCCGGAGAATAAATCACGATATACTGAACCCTGCTCTCTGCGCCTGATTCCAACCCACCACTCCTAGTATCCCGTGACAGCTGAAGGACTTGTCGGACGTGGAGAATGTGTTCTAGTATCCCGTGACAGCTGAAGGACTTGTCGGACGTGGAGAATGTGTTCTTGGGCAGAAAGAGAGAAAACAAGGACGTCGTCGAGGTAGACGAAACGATTCAACATGTCCCGGAGCACATCGTTTACCGGGGCCTAGAAAACAGCGGGAGCGTTGGTGAGCCCAAACGGCATGACCAGGTACTCATCATGTCCACCGGCAGAATTGAAGGCCATCTTCCACTCGTTTCCCTCGCGGATCCGAACAAGGTGGTAGTTGTCAGAACGATGTAAGAATGATGCGGAGGAAGAGAGGTAGCAATGAAAACCTCCAGGAGATCCTGGTACTCTGCAAGAATGGCAGGGGAATCCGAGGCTTTCCTTATGCCTGGAGGAGGACGTCCCTGGGGAGGCTGGGCCGCCTGGGGAGTCTGCGCCGCCTGGGGAGTCTGCGCCGCCTGGGGAGTCTGCGCCGCCTGGGGAGTCTGCGCCGCCTGGGGAGGCTGCACCGCCTGGGGAGTCTGCGCCGCCTGGGGAGTCTGCGCCGCCTGGGGAGGCTGCACCTCCTGGGGAGTCTGCGCCGCCTGGGGAGTCTGCGCCGCCTGGGGAGGCTGCGCCGCCTGGGGAGGCTGGGCCGCCTGGGGAGGCTGGGCCGCCTGGGGAGGCTGCACCGCCTGGGGAGTCTGCGCCGCCTGGGGAGGCTGCGCCGCCTGGGGAGTCTGCGCCGCCTGGGGAGTCTGCGCCGCCTGGGGAGTCTGCGCCGCCTGGGGAGGCTGCACCGCCTGGGGAGTCTGCGCCGCCTGGGGAGTCTGCGCCGCCTGGGGAGGCTGCACCGCCTGGGGAGTCTGCGCCACCTGGGGAGTCTGCGCCGCCTGGGGAGGCTGCACCGCCTGGGGAGGCTGGGCCGCCTGGGGAGGCTGGGCCGCCTGGGGAGGCTGCACCGCCTGGGGAGGCTGGGCCGCCTGGGAGGCTGGGCCGCCTGGGAGGCTGGGCCGCCTGGGGAGGCTGCACCGCCTTAAGGCAATGTGAGGCAAAATGGGCTCCAATCCAGGGTTGAACCCGTGGTCCAGTCAATAACGGGGTTGTGCTTCGATAGCCATGAGAATCCCAAAACAACTGGGACGTGTGGAGATTCGATAAGGAGAAGCTGATCGCCTGATACCCTGCAGGTTAATGGGAACTGTGCTGTGCGTGACCCTGCCAATGGAGCTGTCCAGTGCTCTGGCTTCCATGGGAATGGAGAAGAGTAGTGTGGGGATATCTAGCTCAGATACCAGGGTCCATACAACTCCCATGGGCCCCAGAGTCGATGAGCACCAGGAGAGACCGGTCACCCCACAGCAGAATAACAGAAAGGGAGTACTGGTACTGGGAGTTAGAAAACCAACAGTCTGGCCCACCAGTGTACTCGTTCCTACTGATGAGCCTGGTCTTTTGACTGGGCAGGTGGCTATATAATTCCCCTGCCCAGTTACATAGATATAGATATACAGTTACATAGATATACAGTCTGGCCCACCAGCGTACTCGTTCCTACTGATGAGCCTGGTCTTTTGACTGGGCAGGTGGCTATATAATTCCCCCGCAGCAGCACAATACAGACAGTTGGAGCTCAGCCTTCGTGAACATTCCTTAGGCGATAATCTAGCTCTGCCCAGTTACATAGATATAGACATAGAGTTACATAGATATAGATATACAGTTACATAGATATATATATACAGTCACACAGATATAGATATACAGTTACATAGATATAGACAAACAGTCACATAGATATAGATATACAGTCAAATAGATATAGATATACAGTTACATAGATATAGACAAACAGTTACATAGATATAGATATACAGTCACATAGATGTAGACATACAGTCAAATAGATATAGATATACAGTCACATAGATATAGACAAACAGTCACATAGATATATATATATATAGTCACATAGATATAGATATACAGTCACATAGATATAGACATAGTCACATAGATATAGATATACAGTCACATAGATATAGATATACAGTTACATAGATCTAGACATAGATAAACAAGTCACCTGTTCATCTGGAACTAACTATCGCTCCGGGAGGTGGTCAGCGGGGTTGTCGGGGAGCCAGGCAGGCTCGAGGTCAGGGCAGAATGAATTGTCAGGCAGGCGGTCTTAGTGTCAGGGCAGGCTCGAGGTCAGGGCAGAATGAATGGTCAGGCAGGCGGTCTTAGTGTCAGGGCAGGCAAGAGGTCAGGGCGGGAGGACTAGAAAAAAAGAGAATAAGGGAAAACAGGAGCTCGGAAAACACGCTGGTAAGCTTGACAAGACAAACAGAGAACACAGTAATAAATACACAGGGGATAATGGGGAAGATGGGTGACACCTGGAGGAGGTGGAGACCATCACAAAAGAAACAGATCAAACAGACACTATTTCTCCTATTTTCTCTCTCTCTATCTCCTCTCTCTCTGTCTCTCTCTCTGTCTCTCTCTCTCTCTCTATCTCCTCTCTCTCTCCTCTCTCTCTGTCTCTCTCTCTCTCTCTCTCTATCTCCTCTCTCTCTCTCCTCTCTCTCTCTTTCAATTTCTCTTACCTCCCCCTCTCTCTGTCTCTGTCTCTCTCTCTCTCTCTATGTCTCTCTCTCTCTGTCTCTCTCTCTATATCTTCTCTCTCTCTCTCTCTCTCTCTCCTCTCTCTCTCTTTCAATTTCTCTTACCTCCCCCTCTCTGTCTCTGTCTCTCTCTCTCTCTCTATGTCTCTCTCTCTCTGTCTCTCTCTCTATCGCCTCTCTCTCCATCTTCCTCTCTCTCTCTCTCTCTCTCTCTCTCTCTCTCTCTCTCTCTCTCTCTCTCTCTAATGGCTTTATTGCATGGGTAAACATATGTTTATGTTTTGCCAAAGCAAGTGAAGTAGATAATAAACAAAAGTGAAATAAAATTCAAACGTGTTGTAATAAACATTAATGTACAAATAGTGAAGTACAAATTTTCATCCCCTCCTTCACCCTCCATCTTCACCCCTCCC